>NC_143508.1:11940984-12092500 GCF_051622355.1 Phaseolus vulgaris
TAAATTCATAAATTAGGGATTATTTCATACTTATTTTAGCAATTAATACTCAAAAGTGACTATATTTTAATATGAAATATTACTGAAATTTGGCACTTATCACATATCTAAAAGAAAAAAAAAATCAAGATTTAGAACAAGAAACCAAGAAGAATAAAAACCAGAGAAGAAGAAAAATTCAAAGTGCACAATAGAGCTCTTCAAAGGAAGAGCTCTGATACCATAATACAAAAAATTCTCTATCATAATTGAGTGGAAGAACACTATGAGAGAAAAGGCGATTAAGGCTCGCAGTGACAAAGAAGAAAAGAAGAATGCGAGAGAAACCCCACAAACATTGAAAAAAGGAAAACAAAGAGAAGAAAGAAAAGGTAAACTCTATATTCTAAATTGAGTGAATTATAAAATATTAAAGCGTTATATAAAAACAATTTGGGTCCAAAATACATGGTGACAGAGTAAAGAGGGCCCAAAGTCCAAACAAAAAAATAACCAAAGAATAAAATAATTCTAACAATATCATCTCAACGGACTTCTGGCGTAGAACATTGGTGCCGTCTGTGTGGATCGAAATGAGGTTCTAAAGACAAATCATTTTTGCCTTAGCCCTTGACTGGGGGGCTTGTGGTTGTTCTTTTGTTACATCCAATAGTTCCACATCACTTAGGAGTTGAGGTCAATGACACTTTAAATACACATTTATCTCTTAACCCACTGAGACGCTTATTAAGGACAAAACTGTGACGAAACTACAATCTTCAAATCGGACAATACTTCGAATGTGATGATTGACTGTAGTAATGTCATCTCAACGAATTTGAGGCTGAAACATGTACAAAAATAATTAATAAAATATTTATATATAAAATATTTGTAACATTAACTAGTTGCTTATAGTGTATAAATTTAAACACAAAAACAATGATATATCTATATTTGTTTAAGGTAAGAAATAAGCTAAATAAAGCCTTAATTAATAAGATATTAAGAATTACATTCTTATTCTTTTCATTATTGTATATATACGTGTCCAACTAAACGCTCATATTCTTTTATGGAATATTTTCATTCAATAAATCATCTTATTAGTGTTCCTTTGAATTGGAAAATTATTCTTTTTTTACATTGAAAAATTAGCTATACATTAAGTAACCAATCAAAAGTGAAAAGTAAAAATGTGAGAAGAAAAAGTCAACTTATGGAGTGAAGACAACACCCATCAAGATATACTATACCATTTTTTACTTTAGACAATACTGAATTAGGTCAGGTGTATATAATTATTGTCTAAATATAGAAAAGACAACGATTTTGATTTAAGGACTATCAAAGATCACATTTATAAAATCATTAATTATTTATACCACATTTTTTAAGTGTTGTATTTAGACTGTGTGGGCTAAACAATAAAATTGCGGCCTAAAAGTGATCAGAGGCATATAAATGTGGCCTAAACGTGGAATAGACAACACTTTTACAAATATGACTTATAAAAAATCACTATATACTACGTTTTTCTAGTCATGGATGCTTAAGCCAAAATTTTGTGGCATGAACTTTAAAAAAAGAATAAACCACATGGTCTAAATTAATAAAAACGTGACATTTAATTGTGGACATTTAAATCATATTTAACTAAAGTTGCCTTTAATATAAACAAACGATTATTAAAATGTTGTTACTCTAACCCAAGTTTTTGAAATTGTGAATATTTTAAACCACATTTAATTAACCCATTGGTAAAATTAAAAAAAAAAAATTATGATTTTGGATTTCAAATATACAATATATTTTGTATTGTTTTCCATTCTCCAACACATTTCCAAATCTAAATCACAAGCTTCCACTAGTTTACAAACTGAAAACAAAACAAAACACCGATTTTAAAATCAAAATCCAAATTATTATTTTTATTGTTATATGATTATTATTATTAATAATGATATTATTAGTTATATTATTATTAATGTTATTTTTATTATCATTAACAATATTAATAATATTGTTAACAATAATAATGATAAAAAGATTATCATTATCGATAATAATAATAATAATAATAATAATAATAATAATAATAATAATAATAATAATAATAATAATAATAATAATAATTATAATCATAATCGTAAACAAAGTTTGTATGGTGTAGTGATTATAGATTTTATGTTTACTCATAGGAATGAGTGAAGGAATAAACAACAACTATCTAAACACAATTGTCACATTTCAATAATTATAAACATAAATACAATACTTAAAATATTGTTACCTAAAGAAAAGACAACTCCCACAAAATGTGGCCTATTTTATGAGTTTAAAGCAACAACTTTGAAAGCATGCGTGCTCATAGGACAAAAACTATTGTCTTTGAGCTATGTTCACAATTGCATCCTCCATGGCTGGAAAATCGTTACTTAAAGTTTAGGCCACGATTTTTATGTTTAAGATTGTGATTTTATGTTACGATTTTTATGTTTAAGATTGTGATTTTATGTTGTTACCTAAAGTAGAAAATAGTGTAATATTGTTAGAATTTCAAATATGAGTTTTTCTCACGTATCTCAAGAACAATATATAAAAAAGAAAAGTCACATATTCAATGTCTTAAGATTTTTGAGTTAGAATTGGTTTCTTATATGAAATATTCATGATTCATTGGTTATATATGAAATATTCATGATTCATTGGTGATTTTTCCAAAAGAAAAAAAAAAATCAAACTCTTATCCTACAGTTCATTGTTATTTATTAAAAAAATATAAAATTGCATGTAAAGGGATTAGAAGAGTAGGGTGAATGAATAAGCTTCTGATTATGACTTTATAAAATCTCCTTACGTTTTAGTTTTGTTTTTGTTAAATAAGCTACATATTTCTTAAGAGCCGATTATAAAAACTGTTTGGCCCAACTTCTTCTTTTAAGGAGAGAAAAAAATGATTTTTTTTTTATCAGCAAAGAATATAATAAAATAAAGGAGGTACTTCAGGGGTACATCAACCCATATACAAAATCCATGAAATCCAACACTACAACCAGCTCATATATAATAACCATGAAACCCACCAAAAACTAAAAAAGAGACCCTACAACCAGCTCCCACACATACACAAAAATCTCAAATCCACTTGTGTACTCCCAAAGGAAACATAGCCAACACCTAAGGAATCTCATTCTTTGGTACCTACTAAAAACAAAGGGATTATGACCACAAAAGCTTATATACACCATTAGTCATTAATAGAAAATGGCTTAGAAACCACGTGCATTCTCTTAGTGACTCCAACACAGTTGCAGCTTGCGTAAGGCATAGAGATTGCCACTTGTCAATACAACAGACCATATGCACAAATGCCATGTTATGTCCTTGACCTCATTCCTTCATCTTCCTTCCTCCACTGAGTACATTACCTAATATGCAAAACTTCTCTCTTCATTGTGTATCCGAAGAGAAGAGCCAACTACCCTGCACCCCTTAATCCATAAGAGCCTTTTCTCCAGTTAACAAAGGGATTAATTATGTGATGAAGATCTGGATTTTTTCTAGCTCCCAACATGCCTCACGGAACTACCTTCACCCAACCAAACGAGGTCTAACCAAATTTCCACTCTTCGTTGCTCTGCGTATCTTGCGGGCTGTCTCTCCAGAGCTACATATAAAGTCTTGGATAGATTCAGTCCCTGCTGTTATCATAACACAAGTATATTTTGTGCTCCCTGTTTGTACCAAGGGAACAGGATTATAGTAACATAGTTGCCTTAGTATGTATTGGCATCATCTCCCACTGCTCCTTCATTCACCAGCATTGACCCCAATCACGAGATTACTATAGATATACAGTTGCTATGCCCCCTATACTTTCCAGCAACTCCTCCATCTCTTCTAACCTTCCTTGTAGTTACCCTACTAAAACTGTTACCTGCTTATAGTAAGGGTGAATCTGCCTTAGACTTACTAGGAACCAACGTCTCACATTGCTATACTGCCTCAGTATATGATCACCCCTGCCTCCACCAGTAAGTTCCATAACTTCTCATCTGCAAGAGGGGTGTCTCTTCGCAGTGAAGTACTACATATATGTTCCCTTTTACATCAGATCAGGCTCATCGGATACATAGAAGACACTGATTAGGATTCAAGTGACAATCAGAGAAAGAGTATAAAAAAGAGCCTTCCCTATGTTTCAACCATAGCCAAGAGAGAAGTTGAGCCGCTTGGAAGATTTCCTCAGAATCAGGGACCCCTTCTCTGCAAATCACATTATTCCTGTGCTCCCATATACAACGTACAATCGCTACCCACACTCCCTTCCATACCTGATTCTGTTTCTCGGACATATGGACAAGATGAAAGTTCACAAAATGACTGTCAATATCCTTATTATGTACTCCCAAAATACCAATTCATCTGCAACACAACATCCACACACGATGTGCAAAAATACAGTCCAAAAATAAGTGTTGGGTAGTTTCTTCTGCCAGGTTACAGAACACGCATAGAGATGAGCTCACTATGATTCCACGTGACACCAAATTCATCATAGTTGGTATTCTGTCCAAGATAATTCTCCACGCAGTGATCACAACTTTTGGCAAAGCTTTGGTCTTCCATAATAAACTAAACACACCACTACTTGGTCTAGTACCTTGATTGGCCAGCAAAGTATATGCTGATTTCACAGAAAAAATCCCCTTGGGATCCCCTCTCCATGTAATTAAATCCTTGGAGTCTTTATACAAGACTTCCCTAGCCAAAATTGTCAGTAATTCTTCCTCCAAGTCCAATTCCCATTGAAACCTCTCCCTCATCCATTTTAAGTTCCATTGCCACCCACATTCATCCCAAAAACCAGTCTCACCCACTATCATCCCTTGATTTAAGGAAAAATAGTATAATCTAGGATATAAATCCTTGATATTATTGTTATCAACCCAGGGATCCTCCCACAATCTGATTGAATCACTAGATCAGACTTTCCAAACTAAAGCTTTAGGAAACCAACCTTCGCCCTCACCCTCTCTACAAATGTTAAGTAGATCTCTCCACCACCATGATTGCTTGTTCAACTGAACCTGGGTATTACTAGATACCACTATATATTTAGACTTCAAAATATCTTTCCATTTCCCCTCCTCATCGCTCATCAACCTCCATTTCCATTTTGCCATTAGAGCAAAGTTGAATTTTCTGATATCTTTGATTCCTAACCCACATTCTTCAAAAGGCTTACAAATATTCTCCCAACTTACCTAGGGTATAGACCTATTGTCTCTACCCCAGGCCCACAGGAAAATCCTTTGTATACTCTTGATCCTGTTACAAACTGAAACTGGAGCTTTAAAGAAAGACAGATAAAACAGGGGGATGGATGTAAAGACTGATTTGATCAAGCAGATTCTTCCTGCCATAGACAAGGATTTCCCTTTCCAAGAACTCAGTCTAGCATTGATTCTATTGACGACAGTCTCCCAAAATTGTGCCTTCCTTGGATTACCTCCTTTTTTCTAGACCCAAATACTTGAAAGGAATCTGCATGGTATTGCAGTTTAAGGTCTTCACATAGGTTTCGAATGTATACCTATCCACATTTACACATGCTAGCTTCGATTTGTGCAAATTATTTTTCAACCCAAAAACAAGTTCAAAGCATCTTAGGATCGTCTTGATAGAGAAAATATTGGAGAAGGAGTCTTCACACATGAATAGGGTGTCATCTGCGAATTGTAACATACTGCACTCTATTTCCCTCCTCCTCACCTTCACACCTGTGAGCATATTTTGCTTAGACGTTTGCCTCACTAGCCCATCGAAGCCTTTAGCTACCACAAGAAATAAGAACGGAGCCAAAGGATCTCCCTGTCTCAACCCTCTTGAGGGTTTAAATTCCTTAGTCGGACTTCCATTAACTAACACTGAAATAGAAGACGATTTCAAGCACCCTGCAACCCACTTTATCCATTTGCTATGAAACTCCAACCTGTGTAGCATATCAAGTAAAAAATTTCACCTTACTGAATCATATGCCTTCTCGTAGTTCACCTTAAAGCAAAGTGCACTCCTCCGATTCCTCCTCACCTTCTCAACCACCTCATTTGCTATGAGAACACTGTCTAATAAACCTCTGTTAATAAAAAAAAAGCGGATTGGTGTTTGTCAATAACCAAAGCCAGAACTTCCTTCATGCGACCCGCTAACACCTTAGTAACAATCTTATAAAAGATTCCTACAAGGGAGATGGGCCTAAACTGCTCGAGGGATAGGGGGTCATTCACTTTAGGTACCAGCGCTATGAAAGAGGCGTTACACCCCTTTGGAATATTCCCTGTTTCCTGGAAAAGATATAACGCTTCCATAATATCATATTTAAGCCCGTCTGGTCCTGGACTCTTTGATCCTTCACACTGCCACACAACTTCTTTCACCTCTTCCTCTGTGAAGTTTTCAACCATTCTTATATTGATTTCTGCTGGAAGAGATTTAAATTCCACAAAGCCTAGATTTACTCCAAATTCTTGTGTAGCCGTGAACCTTTTTTCTAACAAAGCCTTAGCTTCCCTACGTACTCCTTCCGGTTCCTCACACCATTGGCCCCCAACTTCCACACCTTTGACTTCATTTTTAAGTCTTCTCCATCTTATAGCCGAGTGATAGAATCTGGAATTCATGTCCCCGGACTTGAACCAGTTTGCTCTTGCTTTTTGCTTGGAAAGGGAATCTAGCTTATTATCAACCATCCTCAATTGACTAAGTAATTCCATTCTTCTTAGCCGACCGTTCTCCTCAAGTACTTCATTATCATCTTTCACATCAAGGTCCTCAATTTCCTTTAGAATACGCTTCTGATTTAACTGTAAACATCCAAACACATTCTTATTCCAATCTTTAAGGTCACCCTTCAAAAGTTTAAGTTTATCCTTGAAGCTAGATATACTATTTCCCTGAACATTGTATGTACCCCATTTCTCCTTCACATACTCCTTGAACCCTAGCCCCATGAACCATGCATCTATAAAACGAAAGGGTTTAGGGTTAGATGTGTTGATGAAGGAAGATCTGTCTATTTTAAATTTGAGATAGTTTATTTATCATTTTTTTAAAATAACCTTTCTATAAAAACGTATGTTTTTAGAATAGTTTTCGCTTAAATTTACAAAGAAGTAATATTACATGAAAATATATGAATATCTAAGTT
Organism: Phaseolus vulgaris; assembly: GCF_051622355.1. Taxonomy (NCBI): domain Eukaryota; kingdom Viridiplantae; phylum Streptophyta; class Magnoliopsida; order Fabales; family Fabaceae; genus Phaseolus; species Phaseolus vulgaris. The sequence goes on from NC_143508.1 coordinate 11,948,177, forward strand.
TTCAAAATTAAAATAAATAAAAAAATATCACGTTACTATTATTTTTAGCCATTACTGTTAAATAATTTAATATAGTAACCATTTAAAAAATTAGTAAAACACTGGCACTTTTCTTAGATTATATATATATATTTAGAATCATAAAAATCTTAAATATTTGGTATGAACAATTTTCTGTTAAAGTCATTTCAAATTATTAATGAACCTTGGTGACGACTTATGAAAGAATTATTCACTAATCCTTAATTTTGGACTTATTTAAGTCTCTCCATTCAACATATCTTGTATTCCAAAAATTTAAAATTAGAGGGTAGAAATTGATTAAAGCGATAAGATATATGTTTTTTCCTACCACCTTCTCTTTCAATGAAAAAAGTGTTTTCTTCTTCTAGTAAATGGTTAAAATTTCCGTAAAATCTTAAGATCATCTAGTTTGGAAAGCATTTTTCTAATTTTACTATCAAGACATGTAAGAAAGATAGAACAAAACACGGAAATAAGAAGAACTAAAACATAAGAAGAAGAGACCTAGCTTTTTCCATCAATCAACACTCTAATACCAAATTATGAGCTTTCTTCATCATTGTGCAATTTCTTGGCTTTTGATGGATGATAGAATGAAAGTGAGTTGTGGAAGCTTGCATGAACTCATGAGTTCTGAAATTGAAGTAGAAGAAGGTGGAAATGACTAGTGAAAGGTTAAACTAATTCATTAGGAAAGATTCTAGGAGAGGCTAAGAGGAAGACAACCCTAGAGAGAGCTTAGACAAGTGTTTTTGTTACAAATTGACAACATAACACTCATATTTCCAAACTATCTTACATGTAATATGTCCACTTATCTACAGTGTAAGGGGAAATTTTGGAGCCAAAATTAGAAAATTAAAAAATAAACTCTCCAACGAGAAGGTGCCATATGGACTCGTGTTTTTCATGTCTAGCTCACACATTCCATGCTAAATGATCTTCACTCCTAAACTGCCATGTGGACGTCCATATGCTCCTATAATACCCTAGAGGTTCTAGGATTACATTGAGCTCAAAGAAGCTTAATTGTAACCCTAACTACACCTATTCTACCACTGACTCAAAAACAAGCCCCAAAATCTATATACTAGTTAGTCCAAATATTTGACCCTATTGTTTTATGCTATTAGACATAGTACATGGTCCACGAAATCCCAAACAATTTTATACAATTATTTAAGCTAAAGCTTGACCCAAAAAATAATGTTGACTAGTCTCTTCTGAAGTCACCCGAAACTTGGTCCATGTTTGCAAGTAAATCCATTAACAAACTCTAAGTTCAATCATTAGTATCTAAAATAATTTATATTATTAATACAAATTTATAAGTAGTTTCTAAATTGGTATATAACCTTAACTATTAAGATTTTAGCTACTAATTACTATAAATTATAAATTAGTCTTTAATTATCAATTAATGATTAACTTAGAATCTAAAATAGTTAATAGTTAAATCTTTTAGGAACTACTTTATAAATTTTTATTAATAATAAAAATTACTTTAACTATCAATAATTTTTTAATTTATAAAATAATATTTAACGGTGCTCCGTCACCGTTTTGTCGTTAAAAGGCGCCTCAGTTGGTTAAGGGAGAAAGGTGTATTTAAACTGCCATTGACCTTAACTCCTAAGCGATGTGGGACTATCGTACAAGAACAATAGCCACCAGTTGAGGGCTAAGGGAAAGAATTTACGATTTCCATAGATGGTGTCAATGTTCTAACCTTAAGTCCGAGAGATAACATCGCTAGGGTCAATCATCGAATCCATATATTGTCCGCTTTGGAGGTCAGTGCGCCGTCACGATTTTGTCCTTAAAAGGCGCCTCGGTAGGTTAAGGGAGGAAGGTGTATTTAAATTGCCCTTAACCTCGACTTCTAAGCGATGTGGGAATATATTAACCATACCAGCACAATACCTCGGATGTGGTGATTGACTCTAGTGATGCTATCTCAACGGAGTTGAGGTTGAAACATTCTTTTCTGGGGCCAATCACCGCATCCAAGGTATTGTTCTAGTACGGCCAATATAGTCCTATATCGCTTAGGAGTCGATGTCAAGGGCAATTTAAATACACATTCCTTCCTTAACCCACCAAGGCATCTTTAAAGGACAAAACCGTAACGGAACACCGACCTCCAAAGTGGACAATACCTTAGATGCGATGCTATTTCTCAGACTTGAGGTCGGAACATAATTTAATCAATACAATAGTTAATTATTTTTTATCTTTAAAATTAGTTACTATTTAATAAAAAAATTTAGTGTTAAATTTTTTTAATAGTTCTCTGCGTCATGTTAATTTGTTGATTAATTATTATTTACATGTCGACCACTTTTTTTTTTCTTTTCCTATTTTAACGTTACTTACCACCATGCCAATTATCTCTTTGCATGTTGGGATGAATGTCTTCTTTATCCTTGTTGTCAAATATTCTTTCAACTATCACGTAAGAAGTAAAGACTTCTCAGTGTTTTTCTCTCTCAAATGCATGAAAAAATAAAATGCAGATCGTTGTTAAATAAATAATGGCAACAAATAGTAGCAAAAAAAAAGGGTCAAATTATGAAACAGTATAGTTTGAATAGTATTTGGAGCATAAGATGGGTTCTTTCTTCATAATTGGCTAGTCTTATGCTTTGATAATAGATTCTTCGTTCCCATTCGACGAAAGAGTGATGACATCACACATATTCTCATTGATGGTTTTGGGTCAAGAAAAGTAGTAGTTTCCTATGCTCTTTAATTTCATTGTTGCCCCTGGTAATTGCTTATGACGTATTTATAAAGAGGAAAAAAAGTATAGAGGGTAAAGAATATATAATGTGCGATTTGGTGAAATAAATGAATGAAGCAACAACATCCTCATTAATAATGAATTTGGTGTATTAAATAAATGAATCACTAATATCATTGTCAATTATTATTATTAATTAATAAGGAAAGGGAAAAGGAGTTTGATGAGGATGAGTTAGGGCATTGTTGAACACAGGAATATATGATGCATTTATTAGTATTAGAAAGAAGAAAGATGAAAGGTATTGAATATATATTGAAGGAAAACATGATACCTGTCTGTGACGTTAATTAGTGACAACATCTCCAAATTTTGAACCCACTTTTGCTTTTCAATTTATTCCGTGCTAGAGACGTTGAAGTGTATGTGTGTGTATTTTTGTTATTTTTACGTGAATATCATTCAATCCTCACTTACCATATATATCAATCTATCTTTAGGAAAGATAAACAAAAATCAATGGTACGACGCAAACACAAATATATTTCATTACAATAATTAGAAGAAAAAACTTAGAGCAGTGTTGTTTGCTTACTGTTTTTATTCTCTACTAATAAAACAAAAACATACAATTCGAACTCAAATCTTTCCAGTGATCCGGGGAAACATTGACCACTAGACCAAACAAGTTCTTTAGTCATATTATCATTTTTATTATACTTATACATATTAATATAATTTATACATATTAATATAATTATTATTAATAATAATAATAAAATAAATTATATTTATATTATTAATATTTATTAATATTATTCATATTATTAATATTTATTAATGTTATAATTAATATTATTATTAACATTATATTCATATTATTAATATTATTATTAATGTTATAATTAATATTATTATTAACATTATATTCATATTATTAATATTTATTAATATTATTATTAATATTATTATTAACATTATTATTAATATTAATATTATTAATATTATTATTATTATTAGTATTAATATTCATATTATTATTAATATTTATTAATATTATTATTAATATTATTAGTATTAATATTCATATTATTAATATTATATTCATATTATCAATATTATATTCATATTATTAATATTAATTTTGATATAAATATACATTTAGATATTTATTGTGTGTGTATAGTAGTTTTATTTGACTTGAGTAATATTACTTTTATCCGGATATAGATAGATAGAGAGAAAAAGGAAGAAATTATATAATATTAATATAACTTTAATACTATAAATACATATATATTGATTAATATATTTCTTTATTTAATCATTAATTTTTTAAAACTCATGGTTAAATTTAAATTTACTTTCATATTATATATATATATATATATTAATATAAAATTATTTGATATCTTATTTTCAAATATAGGTTATTATAGGTAGTTGTGAAGTTTTTGTTAGATGACTATATAGGTGCTTGTATCTTACACTTCTTTTCTGATTTGAGATTCTTGTATAAGGATTGAAATATCCTTAAAATGTTTTGTTTAATTTTTTTTATTCTTTGTCGATAAAAAAATCTTATTTTCAAATATTTACTTACATAGATTAAAATTGATATAATGTATAATTTTTAAAATATTTTAAATTATAAATTATTTAATCACTTTGTCATTATGATTTATATATTAGTAGAAAGGGTTATTTAGTAACAACTTTTTACATAGATTTATGGAATAATTAATATAGTTTAAACTATAATGATATGCTAACTAGTAATCTGTATTAGAGATTTAATTAATAGTTAATGTAAAAGTCATCATTTTATGTTAAAAGATAATATTGTTTGTTGACAATATTCTTTACTATAACACACAAGTAAAACCAACTACCTATAATGAACTTAATTAAGTCAATATGATCGTAAAATAATAATTAATATGATAGTTGATTTTAATGTAATAGGTAATATGATGACTATAAGTATGACATATATTAAATTTGATTCATACTAATAGATAATATAATAAATTATGTTTAGATTCAAGTAGATTATAGATAAATTAAATGTGATTCATATGTTAATATTGTTAGTATCATTAATATTGTTAGTATTATTATTATTTTTAGTATTATTAATATTGTTAGTATTATTAATATTGTTAGTATTGTTAGTATTATTAATATTGTTAGTATTGTTAGTATTATTAATATTGTTAGTATTGTTAGTATTATTAATATTGTTAGTATTGTTAATATTATTAATATTGTTAGTATTATTAATATTATTAATATTGTTAGTATTATTAATAATAATAAGTATAATAAAAATCATAATAAAACTAAAGAATTTGCTTAGTGTAGTGGTTAAATTTTACCTGATTGCTGAAGGAACCTGGCTTCGAATCCCATTCACTGCTAATATTTACATACGGATTTTGATCCGTATGTAATAATCTGTATGTAATTCGCGTTTTTCTTGTAGTGCGATATAAAGGATTTTTATATGGACATCAATATCAATCAAAGGAAACAATATTGTCATGCTAATCAAAATACAAAAGAGTGAGAAAGATGAAACTCAATCCTTATTTTTCCAATAGAAGCAACAAACTCTTTGACTTGTTTTCTTGTTAATCATTGCCATCATAACAAATTCCAACAAAATTTTATTATTTTGTTTTATATTTATTGAATATTTTACTTGATTATTCAACTGTTCCTTGTGGGTTTGACATCCATCATTAGGAACACATTATAACTTCTAACAACACGGTGTACTTGCCGTGAAAAGTCATCAGAGTTATAGAACTGGATACAGTAAACTTGTCTAAATCTTTAAATTGTGGTCAAATGTGTATTTCGTTTAAGTATTTGGGTATGCAAGTTGGGTGGAATCCCAGGATTTTTTTTTGGTGAGGTAATACAGAAGATTAGAGAAAAACTAACAAAATGGAAAGGTAAGTATTTAACTTTTGTTGGTAAACTATGCATGATAAAGTTAGTTTTTACATCAATCCCTTTGTACTATTTCTCTTAAAGCACCTACATTTGTATACCAACAGATTACTAAGATTCAGAGGAATTTCTTATGTGGGTGGGGAGCGAATAGTGAAAAGATAGCCTGGATTAAATGGGAAAAAATGTGTAGACCAAAGCAAGAGGGAGGGATGGGAATTAAACATGTAAGTACATTCAATTATGCCCTCTTAGCAAAATGGATGTGGAGAGAAATATTGTTGTCTAAATATTCTGATATATTTGATAAGGACTGTAAAAAAAGTGTTAGAACACAGTGGAGGGACATATGTAAGGTATGTGGGGAAGGGATTAGTGAAAACTGGTTTGATAAGTAATGTGTATTGAAAGTAGGTGCTAGGAATAAGGTAAATTATGGAATGATAAATGGTTAGGGGAAGTGCCGTTTAGACAATGGTTTTTGATAGTTGTCGTTTTGCTGTCAAACTAAAATGTTTCCAGCGTAGACCTGTCTAATCCTAGAGAGATGATAATATAATTTTGGTCAGATGACCCAAAGTCGTCTCCCGGCGAATCCAATAGTGATAGGTGCCTTCCATTCGATTGCATATTTTCTTGGATTTTTGAATGAACTTTGTGGAAGCTAATGGAAGCAATTTTTTAGTCTTAAGAAGACCAGAAGGAAGAACATTTGATGTTTTGGTCTTTGCCTATTTCTCCTTTTGGTGAGGTCTGCTAGATCCTTGGTGGGGTCTTCACTTGAAAGTTGAGATGACTTCTCATAGGGTGAATGATAATTTGAGTCCTTGGTCATCTCCTTGTTGGCTTGGATTGTATCACAATGGATCAAAGATGGCTCTGATGAAGTTATGGATTCCTTGTAGATGTGTGAAGAGTAGGGAGAGTGATTGGTTCGGCCATATCACTTGGAGAGGTGAAGAAGAAGACCAAATATGTCTATCATAGAGAGGTTTAGACAAGGGAGTGCTTATGCTTGCAATTTGGCAGCATGACACTCATAAAATTGATCTTATAAAATATGAACTAAGCTAATCCTTATATAGGTGTAGGAGGTCGTCCAATAGTTAAAAAAAGGAGAAGGAAATTCAAATGCTAAATTGTTTGAAATTAGGCGCAAATTATAGTCATAAGGCAATCATGATCAAGTGTGATCTATGTGATCTAATTAGGTCTAATGACCGACCTAGGGTAAATGTGGGCTGCAATTAAGCCCTAATTATACCTTAGGTAGGTTTTAGATGCCTAACCCTAACTCTAATTCACTTAAAGAAAAATACAAGTAAATTTCCTACTATACTTTAAGTAAGAAAATAAATTCTACTCTAGAAAATTTTTCACTAGGTTATGGAATTTTTGAACATATACAAAATGATGTCTCTGCCATTAGTAGCAGTGTTTTAATCTTCTTGTATTTGCCTTGCCATAACTCTAGTGATTGGTCTTAAGTTGGGGCCTCTGCCATCATCCCACCCCTTTTAAAGAAGATTTTTCCTCAAATCACATGTCTCTGCCTCATCATTTGTGCTATCTGCAAAAGGTGTCAGATCCATAACATTAAAGGTAGCATGTACTCCATATTCGTCAGGCAGGTGTGGTTGATATGCATTATTATTGATTATCTTGAGGATTTAGAAAGGACCATCTCCTTGGGGACTAAGCTTAAACTTCCTTTGACTAAGGAATCTAAACCCAGTCTCCCTCTTAAAAAAATATTTCCCTCTTCTCCTTATTTTTATGTTTCATATATTTCTTAGTTTGTTTATGTATTTGATCTTTAACCCTCTCTGAGTGCGAAAGGGACGCCTCATGAGTCGGGCTTCTAGAGATGAGGCCTTTTGGCGAAGCCAAGTCAATTTCGAGCCACCTAACCTTGCAACTGATGAGAAGGCATATAGAGTGGAGTAAAGGGAAACGTGTATGTTGCACACTCCCTACCTTCAAAAGGTGCCTAGAGGACGAGCCATAAGACGCAAGCGACGACCTGAGAGCGGATTCCCCACAAGCAAGGGGACAGTAGATGACCATCTCGAGGCATATCACGACCTGTAGGCAAGACCGACGAGACATGGAAAGGCTATCTGATTGGGAGTCAGAGGATCCATAGTACCTGCAGCCCCGCGGATTTCATCTTCATCATTTTTGAAAGCAGGGGGAAAGGATTTCCTTTCTGCAACGGAAAAAAATGGAGCTGATTTGACTCGACACAACCTAACGATGCATCCAATACCAATGATATTACCCCCATGGCCCATGTGAAACTGCACCAACACTTCCAAGGGAGCTATTTTCATTGAAAAATTCCCTGAGGTCGTCCACATGATTACCATAGTCAAATAGGGAGACCTTTGCTTTTGTTACCCCTTTCTTATGCACAAATTCTTATGGATTAAGCAAAGGTAGGGAATCCAAGGGAGTATGAGGATTAAATCCATATAAAACCTCAAATGGAGAAATATTAGTAGTCTTATGGACCACTCTATTATATGCAAACTCAATATGAGGAAAGTACTCATCCCAAGATTTATGGTTCCTTTTCATGACCGACCTAAGCATAATTGAGATCTATTTACAACCTTTGTTTGTCCATCCGTTTGAGGATGATAAGAGGTTAAAAAGTTCAACTTAGTTCCTACCCTTTCCCAAAGAGTTCTTCAGAAATGGCCAACAAATTTAGGATCTCTATTCGAAACTATGGTTTTAGGTAGACCAAGAAGTCATACCACTTATGTAAAGAAGAGCTTGGAGATATTATTAGCATCATCCACTTTATGGCAGGGAATAAAGTGATTCATCTTGCTAAACCTATCCGCTACAAGAAAGATGGATTCAAAACCTCTTTGTGTCCTAGGAAGCCCTAAAATGAAATCCATCTTGATGTCTTCCCATGGAGCATAAGCAAGAGACACAGGAGTGTAAAGTTCATGAGGCATTGTTTTAGATTTAGCTTTTAAACATGAAATGCATCTATGACAATGTCTTTGAACTTTTTTTCTATTGTGGGGCCAAAAGAATTTTCCTTTTAAAAGCTCAAGAGTTTTATCAACTCCAAAATGGCCCATGAGACCTCCTTCACGCGACTCTTTAACAAGGAGTTTTTTATTTGTTCCTTGATGTATACAAAGTTTTCCTTCTTTAAACAAATACCCCTTTGAAACATAAAATCCTCATTGTGCTTTATGTTTACAACTAGGAAAAGTGGGTGCAAAATCGAATCCTCTTCATAAATTTCAGGTATGTTTTCAAATCCAACAATTTGAGCTCCAAGTTTAGAAAAGAGGACATCTCTCCAAGATAGAGCATTTGTTGTAATATTTGTACTGCCCTTCTTGTATTTTATAACATATGGAAATTTTTCTATAAATTTCATCCACTTTGCATGTCTTTTACTCAACTTATGCTAACCCTTCAAATATTTCAGAGACTCATGATCACTATGAATAAAATATTCCTTTGAAACCAAATAGTATTCCTAAGTCTCCAGGGCCCTCACAATTACATATAGCACTTTATCATAAGTAAGGTAATTGAGGGTTGCACCATGTAATTTTTCCCTAAAATATGCAATTGGGTGCCCACCCTACAATACACTGCACCTATGCCTACTCTTGATGCATCACACTCTAGCTCAAAAGTTTTTGAAAAGTTTGGTAAGGCTAGAATGGGTGCATTAGTGAGTTGAGATTTCAACCTTTGAAATACTTGCTCATGTTTCTCTGTCCAACAAAATGGAGTGTCTTTCTTCACCAACTCACTGAGTGGAGAAGCAAGACTTGATAAGTTGGGAACAAATCTTCTATAAAAGTTGGCTAAACCATGGAAGCTCTTAACAATCTCCAACATTCTGTGGGTTAGCCACTATTGGATGGCTTTGATTTTCTCGGGGTGAACATGAACCCTATTTTTGTTAACTATGAAACCTAAAAACACTACACTATCAACACAAAAGTGCATTTATCTACATTGGCAAACAAATTATTATTCCTAAGGACTAACAAGACTTCTTTAAGATGACTTAGTGAGACTTTAGACTTTGACTATACACTAAGATATCATCAAAATAAACTACTACATATTTACCTTTACAATCCCTAAGGACATGATTCATAAGCCTCATGAAAGTGCTAGGTGCATTAGTGAGTCCAAAAGGCATCACTAACCACTAAAATAGTCCAAACTCGGTCTTAAAAGAAGTTTTCCACTCATCACCCTCTTTGATTCTTATTTGGTAATAACCGCTTTTGAGATCAATCTTAGAAAATATTGTGGACCCATGCAATTCATCAAGCATATCATCAAGTCTAGGAATTGGATGCCTGTATTTGATGGTGATATTATTAATGGATGTATAATCCCAACACATTCTCCACTTGCCATCTTTCTTAGGCACCAACAAAACAGGTACAACACAACGACTTAAGCTCTTTTAGACACAACCTTTGTCCAACAAATCCTGAAGCTGTGATTCTATCTCCTTAGTCTCTTTAGGATTAGTCTTGTATTTTAGTCTATTTGGTAGACTAGCTCCAGGTACTAAGTCAATGTGATGTTTTATATCCCTAAAAGGTGGAAGTCCAATTGGTTTTTTCTTAGGGAATCAATCATCAAATTATTTTATAATATTTTTTACTTTAGGAGGTAGAACACTAGATTCTGAAAGTGTGGCAGTGCATGTAAGTGCTCCTTTACAAAGAAGAAGGCCTAAAGGTTGTTCAGATAGAAGTATTTTTTAACTTCTTTTTTTAAAGATTTTGTTCTATACGAATGACCTTGTGGGAAGGAGCACTCTTCTCCCACACCTTAGCATTGTCCCTAAGGACTATCACTTGATTTTTTGATTTTTTTTCTCACTCTCTCTTTTCATTTTCATTTGTACTCGGTCCTTTACCTTTTGTGAAGGTTTAAAAGGATAAAGTACAAACTTTTCCTCCTTGTGGGTATAAGTAATCCCCTTGATAAGACCATCATGGGTGGTTTTCTTATCAAATCTCCTTAAAATACCAACCTTAGTTTGGAATATGTGCAACAAATGGGTAGGAATTTTGTTAGCCTTACACATAGAGCCTAAGTGTCATTTTTACCAATTCTTTTTAGCCCACCTCAATTTGAAGGAAAATGTGATTTGGAAGGGACTAGGATATCTATTATTTGGCATATTTGGAAGAAGAGAAGTAAAATAGTATTTAAGGATGGTAAGGTAGATGAATAAGAGTTTTTCACATGGCTACACTAAAGGCTCGGAACATAATGAAATATAAAATACTAGCAATCAAATTTTCATATACTAATTGGGTATTATGTCTAATACAATGTTTGAGATATTTAAGGTAACTTAAAGATTTGTTTATGCACAAATTAAGATTTTGTATTGGTTTCATTTGTTGTTATGAATGCATCTGTTTTGCAAAGCTTAACTTGTTAGTTTGTTTCTTGAGGTTCTAATCTAATAATCTATATTACAAGTTTTCCTGAATATGTATGAAAGGTGGTTGCAAATTTATGCTAATGAAAACTAGAAAGCACACATGATATTTGAAGGGCTAAGGTGCTTGGTCTATGATGTTACACTTGAGGAGGTAGTGTTTGTAAAATTGATGGCTTAAACAAGAGGGGGGGTGAATTGTTTTATCAAATATTTTCGCAAATGCTTGGTCTAGAATGAATCTTTAACAAACAACTTAGATAAGCACTTAAGGAAGGCAGTCAAAAAATCCAAAAGAAACAGATATCAGAATTTTAACCGGTTAAAATTGCGTTTTAATCGGTTGTTTATAACAACGAAAATATCAAACAGTTAGAGAGTTTGAGAGAAAGAAATATTTACACACAAGGTTTATACTGGTTCACTCAATCCTTGAGCTACATCCAGTTCTTAGACAAACCTCTGAGTTTCCACTAGTAATCAACACAGATTACAAACACACACCACAAAGAGGTGACTTTGAATCCCACAAAGCCTACTCAACCCCTCTGCAAAACTTCACACCTCAAGACAGAAGAACCTTTATCTTTACAGGATTTCAAATACAAACAGTATGTAAAAGAAGTACAATTACAAGACACTAAGTAAGGATAGAAAACACCTGGAATTACAGAACCAGAGATCCTATGATCAACATTTGTCACAACAGCAAAGCTTGAAAGCACTGTTGCTCTTTTTTTAAAACACTTTCAAAAACCAATTCTCTTTCTCAAATCTGAATCAATACTTGTTGTATATTTTGATTTGAATGAAAGCCTTATTTATAACCTTTGAAAAGCAGCCGTTTAAGGCAAATTTGAACAACTGAGTCACTTAAAACAAGTTTTCAAAAAATTGTTATGAGAACACACATTTAACTGGTTGAAACCACGATTTAACCGGTTGAATGAGTCAAGCAGTTATATAACTGATTCAAAATTCAGTTTCAAAACTTCCAGCTAGCTAAGTGACAAACAACCGATTATTTCGACAAATCAACCGGTTGTTTTCCCTTTGCTTGGAAAAACACTTAATTTCTTAAAACAAATTTAATCAAGCTTTGTGTAGGCTTCAAGGACTGATCTTAACAAAGATTCTAAACAGCTTAAACTAAACCCAAACCTAGAAAGCAGCACAACTTTAGGCTTCATGTGGATTTGATACATCAAAGTTCTCATCTTCAACAGTGTTCTGCAATGCATCTGAATAAGGTTACAATTAACAAATTGGAGCTCCTATGTGATGGAAGGCTAGTTTGCTAGACAAAAGGAGGCCTCATGTTTAAAAAAGCTACGACAGTTTTTCCTCAGTTTTTTGTAAGATTACTTGAGATTTTGTAAACAGTATTTAGGGTCTGGTCTTTAAAGGCTCGGTGGTGTTGATGCTTGTGTTTTTAATTAGATGTTAGTTCCTTAACAATAGTGAACCGAAATGAAGGAAGCATATCTTTAAGTTGTAATGCTGAAAGTCTTTTCTTGGTTTTTATTCAATTTTGATTTTGAGGTTTTAAACTAATTCTTGTATAAGGGTTTTAACATCCCTTAAATGCTTTTTTTTTTAATTCAATTTATTTGTTACCAATAAAAAAATAGAATAAAAAAAGTTAGGTCTACAAAAGGTTATTCATTACCAATAAAAATATATAATAATTAACATCAATATTTGAATAATTACACACTAGGTCTACAAAAGGTTATTCATTAGCAAAATATATATAATGACCAACTATTTCTAGAAGACTAATGTTAGGTTTGAACTAAGAAACTAACAATTTTTGCAACACTTGGTTTACTTAGCAATACATTTTCCTTGAAAAGAAATAATCAAAATTAATTATCTTTCTCTCTCTCAAACTATGAACCAATATTTTAACAATGATTTTTTTTTACTTAAGAATAATTCCTTTGAAGAAGAAAGAATTAACACTAACTTTCTCTTAAAAGGGAAAAATTGTATTGACTCTTGTTAGGGAATTTTTTTGTATTAACTCTTGTCATTTGAGTGTTGAAAGTGTTGAACAAGATGTTTTGATGTCTCCAAATCTATGTGAAAAGTTTGAAGACCCTGCTGATGTGTGTGTGTGTTTTCTAGTAGTTTTTAACTTGTTAATTCACTTCTTGAAATGATTCAAGTTCATATGATATTCATCTCTTTTGAAAGAAGTGTTTTCTTAAAAGTTGAGAAATTTTTATTCAGTTGATTTTCAAACTAACCAGTTGAAAATGTTGTTACTCAAGGGTTTAAGGCTAAGGAAAGTTTTTCCACCTGTTGAATTATCAAAACAACCTGTTGTTTGACACTGAATGATTTTCAAAATGATTTGAAAAAACTGTGTTTATTTTGTATTTGCTGTCAAACATAAACAATTGGTTATTTCGATAAAACAACTGGTTGTTTTTATGAAAACCTTAATAGGAAATTTATTTCAATCAATTGTTTTTGCAAAACAACTTGTTGTTTTCATAACATAATTTTGTTAAGTGGTTTGTGTTGAAAAGGTGTTTTGATGTCACCAAATCCAAGAATAATGCTTGAAGACCTTGTCGTTGGTTGTGTGTATGTGTCTTGAAGTATTTGAATTTGTTAATCCACTATTTATGATGATCAATGGTTAATTGAATCTTAATGCTTTTGAAAAAGATGTGTTTTTTAAAGAGTGTGAAAATTCAACCTGTGTAAATGTCAATTCAACCAGTTGTTTTAAACTTAGTGGATTTTGAAAAGGATTTAAAAATCTTGAATTTTTTTGACTTTGTTGTCAAGCCAATTCAGCTAGTTGTTTTGAAAATTCAATTGGTTGTTTTTATGGAAACCTTAATAGAATTATGTTAAATTGTTCCAATCTGTTTTAAATGATTCAAACTGCTTTTGGTTATTGAATTAAATGCTTTGACCATCTTATTGGAGTATAAAAAGGTTGTTTTATGCTCCTAGTTGTTAACTTAGAAAGAGAGATTAATCAAAATAAGTTTTCCAGATTTCAAAGAGCTTTTGGATCATTCTCGGGTGTGGAATATGATTCTTTGTACTTTAATCTTTGATTTTATCCAGGTGTATTCTACTCCTTTCTTCCTTAATCACTGTATTTTTTTGTGACTTGGTGTTGTACAGTTTCAAAGGGTTGTTATGAAAATTGTATGTTGTTGCCAAAGGTGGTGAGTGTTCTTTAAAAGGGTTCAAAATCATCACTTTGGTGTGTTGTTTGTAATCAAGGTTTGATTACTTAGTGAATTCTCAATGGTTAGTCGAGGACTGGATGTAGCTCTTGGTATAAAGTGAACCACTATAAACATCCCGTGTGAATCTCTCTATCCTTATACTCTTTAAACTGCTTTAGCTTTGATTTTATAAACTGTTGGTATAAACAACCGGTTGTTTCGCAAAAAGAACTGGTTGATCTTTTGGAATCAAACTAAAAATAGTTTTCTAATTGGCTGAACAATTTTCTAATTGATTAATTTTTCATTGTCTTTCACTCTACATTCAATACTTGCGAAATTTTTTAAAAAATAATTCACCCCCTCTTGTTTAAGGCCTATAATTCTAACAGTTTGAACTGGTTTTAAATGATTCCAATTACTTCTGATTTTTTATCTAACAACTTTGACCACTTGATTGAGTCTATATAAAGGTTGTTTGATATTCTTTTAAAAAAAGTAAGAAAAATAGATTACTTAAAACGATTTTCAAGAATTCAAGAGTTTTGGACCATCTCAAGTGTGTGGAATAAGATTGGGTTTTGTATATTTCTTAACTATAGTTTTGTAATACCGAAGTGTATTCTATTCTCTTCCACTTGAACATTGTGTTTCTGTGTGTTCTTGTATAAGGCAGTTTCAGAAAAATGTTTCTAAAAACTGTGGTGTTGCAAAGGAGTGGTGTCTGTTTTTGAGAGGTTGAAGATCATCACTCTTTGTGTGTGTTTTGTAATCATGGGTTGATTACATAGTGAATTCTCAGTGGTTAGCTAAGGACTGGATGTAGCTCTTGGTTCAGAGTGAACCGGTATAAACCTATTGTGTGATTCTCTCTATCTCTACTCTTAGAAACTGTTTTAACTTGGTTTCATATTCTGCTAGTATAAACAACTAGTTGTTTTGTGAAAACAATAGGTTGATTTTCTATAAATAACCTTAAAACAAAACTTTTATTGAGTTGAACATGAAATCAATTGGTTGATTTTTTAGAACTTTTCACTATACTTCCAAACTTTGCGAAAATCTTGTGAAAACAATTCACCCCCTCTTGTTTAGGCCACTAATTCTAACAATTGGCATCAGGAGCTGAGTTCTTGAAAGTTACTCAAGTTTTGATCCTTAAATCTTTTTTAAAAATGGTTGAAAATTTACCCTTTGATGAGGGTGCTTATATAAATAGGTCACCTTTGTTTTGTGGACTAAACTATCAATTTTGGAAAGTAAGAATTAAAATTTTTGTTGAATCAATTAATAGAGGAATCTGGGATGCTATCACAAATGGCCCTTTTGTACCTAAGCTTGAAAAAGATGATGTTTTTATTGAAAAACCTTGGTCTCAATGGACTAAGATTGAAAATAAAAAGGATCAATATGATTGCATTTCCAATAACATTATAACTTCTGCCTTGAATTCATATGAATTTTCCAAGGTCTTTCAATGTGGATATTTGCAAAGGAGATGTGGGACATTTTTTAGGTTACCCATGAAGACACAATTGATGTGAAGCGGGAAAGGAAGCATGCCTTGATTCAAGAATATGAAATGTTCAAGATACTTAAAGGGGAAACCATCTTGGATGTCCAAAAAAGATTCACTCACATAGTAAATCACCTCATTAGCCTTGGCAAAATCTTTGAAAGGGAGGAGTTGAACATCAAGATCCTCAAATGCTTGGATAAATCTTAGCTACCAAAGGTCACTGCAATTTGAGAATCCAAGGATTTGACCACATGGACCACTGCCTCCTTGTTTGTAAAGCTAAGGGAGCATGAGCTTGAGATGAACCGACTTAATGACCAAGAAAATGAATAAAAGCATGTGAAAAGCATTCCTTTAAGAGTTGTTTGTCATAAGGATGGTCAAGACTCAAGTGAATGCAATGATAGTGAGACTCTCAACTTGCTCACTAGGAAGTTTGGAAAGTTCTTGAAGAAGAACAGTCGAGAAAAGAATCAACCATCAAACAAGTACAATAGTAAGAAAGTTAATGAATTTAATTCTACAAACTATACTTTTTTTGGATGTGGTAAACATGATCACATCAAGGCTGGTTGTCCAAACAATGAGAGCAAAGAGAAAGGGCTAACAAGAAGTTTGGAAAGAGAGCCAAATCAAGAAGAGCCTACATAGTTTCGTAAGATAATGATGACTCATCCTCAAGTTCATCATCAAAGGAAGATAAAGAAGTTAATCTATATTTGATGGCAAAGGAAGAATCAGAATCAACCAATGTAAGTTCAAGCACTTCTATTAATTTTTAGAATTATATCCAACTTCTGGATGCCTTCAAAGAAACTCATGAGCAAGCTAACAGGCTGGCCCTATTGAATAACCGGTTGAAAGGGTTAAATAACTGGTTGGAAAATAGAGTCAAAACCTTGAAAGAAGAGTTGAGTCATTCAAAAACTGATTTTGAAAACTTGGAAATGATTTATTAAAACTCTTCTTGCAAGTGTGTTGATTCTAGAATTTGTGAAAATTGTGATTCTCTTTAAAACAAGGTTCACTACCTTTTAAAAGCCATGGACAAGTTTTCCAAAGGCCAATCCAATCTTGAAATTGTTCTTGCTTCTCAAAATTGTTTTTCTGGTAGGGCTAGAATGGGGTTTAAGCCAAGTAACAAGAAGAAACCTTTTTAAAGTTTCTTTGAAAAAAACCTGTTGTTTTGGAAGATTTTCGCAAATAATGGAGTAGAATGAAGATTAATGAAGAAGTATAGACAAAACAATCAAATCAGCCAAGAACCAAAATGGTTTTAAACTGATTTCAGAAAATCAATTGGTTGTTTATGCAAATCAACCGATTGTTTATATCAGTAGATGTTAAAATCACATAACAGACAGTTTTAAGGGATAGAGAGAGAGAGAGAGAGAGAGAGAGAGAGAGAGAGAGAGAGAGAGAGAGAGAGAGAGAGAGAGAGAGAGAGAAAATCACACAAACAGTTATACTGGTTCACTCCTTACCAGAGCTACGTCCAGTTCTCAAAAAACTCTCTAAGATTCCACTATGTAACCAACAATAGATTACAGACACACACACCAACAAAGAGGTGATCTTGACCTCTCAAGAACACTCACCCTCTTTGATAAACCACACACACAAAGTCAGAACACCCTCTGAATTCACAGTACAACGATTTACAAATTTACAAACTAGGAAACAATTACAAATGAAAGCAGGAAAGATTACACCTGTTTCAAGGAATTACAGTTGAACCTACTCCACTCTTAAACTAATGCAAAGCCAAAGCAATCTTGCAATCTTGAATCCAATCTTTGACAAATGTGTTTATGAATCGCTCTTTCTGTGTATTTGAAATGGAGAGGTAATCTCAGTTTTATAGCTTTCAAAAATAGTCGTTTAAGGCAGTTAATCATGAGCAAAAAAAGATTGAAATCACAGAAAACAGTTTAATGAAAAGCTGTTAAGGATTTTCAAATATCAACCGGTTGAATTATCGAATCAACCGAATGAATTTATTTGATAGTTAAGCCAACCAAGGTCAAACCAGTTTAAAGACCTTTCAAACATTCTAAGAGAAAAACAACCGATTAAAACGATAAATCAAGAGGTTGTTTTTCACTTACTTTGAAAAACACTTTTTCTTTTAATGAATTGGATTGATTCAGATTTGACTTGAATAAGTGGATTTAATAAATTCTAAATAACCTAGAACCCATGCCCATACACAGCAACACAGACTTCAAGCTATCTTCACAGATTTTGAGGTATCAAAGCTTCATTTTCAATAGAATGTACAAAACAACCTATTGTTTTGCCTCTTACACCTCTAAATAAAGTTATCATGACTGCTTACGCATGGTTACATTTGTTTCTGCTTTTGAAAACCGATTGTTGGTCAAATGTGCAATAAATGTGTCTCTGAATCAGATCATAAATGAATATATTCTGGTTATAAAAGAATATATTATGTGGTTTTCTTGAAAATTTAAGTGCTTTTTATGAATGGTCAATCAAATTAAAGGGTCTGTCAAAGTAATATTTGTTTGGGTCTGATGCACTACCTATTCCCACTGTAAAAAATTATTTTTCTTTGGAAAAACAACTCACTAAAAGCCAATTTACCTTGGTCAGTCTTTTCTACTTATATATGTGTGTGATTTCAACTGAATATTTCACAGAAACAACCCATTATTTTTTTTTTCTTCTGCAACCTCACTTGAAACTTGTTGTTTCCACTACTTCTTCAAAAATTCATCTCTGCATCATGCCCTCTTCATCTCCCTCACCAAAAAAGAAAAAAAGAAATCACGTGCTACCGAAAGCTATAGACACCTTGAAAATTAGTTTTCGGGTGACAAGTTTTTGAAAAGTTTTTATATGAGTCAAGTCGAAAAACCATCAATAATCCAAATTTGATATCCTTCAACTGGTTAAAAGAAAAGAAACTCAAGGATCTGAGGAATGCCTTGAAAGATCATAAACTAAGAAGGTTTCTTGAGATGCCTGGGAACACCTATCCGGATCTTGTAAAGGTGTTCTACACAAATCTACTTATTGATGGTGAGAACATATATTCTCATGTCAAAGGAGTAGATATGGAGATCACTCTTGCTGTGTGGAATGCTATCACGGGTCAAAAATACACTAGGTTAAGGATCATCAAAGGAAACATAGGTGGGGTGGAGGACTTCAACAAGATGCAATATTATGTGAGTTGCCTAAAAAATCTTCACTTGAAAGTAAAGGGTTTTTCTGTAGGTGGCTTAAAACTGAATGAGAGGATCATTGCCTTCATCGTCTCATGGATGCTGACTCCAATGGGGAGTAATAATTTTTTTCTCACTGAAAAAGATCTTGTTCTAATATACTGCATAATGAAGAACATCAAAGTCAATTAGATTCATGTGTTCAAGGAGCACATGCAAAAATCTATGAGGTTAAGTGATGTGATTCCACTAGCCATATAGAGAATGATTCTTGACATTCTTAGGAATCACCTTGAGCTGGACATTATAGAGACACTTTTTCTTAGAGTTGGATCATTGTTCTAAGACAAGAACTCACCAAAAACTAGTACCAAATCCCAAACTCATTTGGATGAACCAAATATTGTCAAATTGAATCAACAAAGAGATTAAAACTGGAATTGACCGAACAGAATTGAACAATTGATCAAATGAACCGAACCAAAACAGAAATTAAAAACAAAAACAGAACATAGTGCTGGAAAATAGAAAAACCGAAACTAAACAACTCAAGAACACAAGGCAACATGAACAATTGAAGAAGAAGAAAGGAAGGAGAAGAGAATGCTCATGAAGATGGAAGGAGGATGGATGATCTCGCCACTAGAAGTGTGGAATGCTCCTAGATGAGAGTGATGCCGCCACTTGAGGACTCCATTGATCCATCAAGATAAGACTAGAGAAGAAGGCTCCAAAAGCTCTCCAAAGGTCACTCAAAATTTGAGTAGAGTTTTCTTAGATTAATTCCAATCTGAATTTTACAAAGAAAGCACCTCTATTTATAGCCTAAGGTGCTGAAAAAATAGGTGGGAAATTTCAAATAAACTCATTTGAAATTCCCACCAAAAACAAGTCACATGGGAGGTGTGACCTTTTTCTACTATGACACCTCCCAAAAACTACACCTACACCTATCTACTAATACACCCCCCTCCTAAAGCTCCTAACTAAAGCCTAAAAGATGCTAAAACAAAAGAGGTTTCTAATGTTTCCCTCTAAGCACCTTCAACTAAAGAAATTACAAAAAGAGAAAATAAATGTCCTCTAGCTCCCAAAGCTTTGAACATGCTTCTTGTAATCCTTTGAGGTGGACTTTGACCTCCATGGGCGTCCTCCATTTGTGCCTCCACCTCTTCTTGATCTTGTTGATTGGCCTCCATGTCCTCTTGAGCTTGATCTCCATCATTAAGTGACTATCATTTCCCTTATGTTGTTCTTATAACTAAATTTCTTCAATATTTTGAAGTTGACTTTGAAGAAGGATTGTCTGAGGTGCTAAAGCCATCTCATGAAATTAACAATGGACCTCTTAGAAAAATGGGATTCATCAAGGTTGACAACAAATGGGTGAGTAAAGAGGAGGAACAGGGGGGTCCTTCTTGTCAAGATCAAGCTGGAGCAGATGATAACACCAAGTTGCCCCAAATACTAGAATTGTTGGAGCAGATGATGAATACCAAGCTGAAAAAAATGATCAAGACACTGAAAATCCAAATGAAGAAGTTGCTGATGAAACCTATGGAGTTGGTCCAAGTGTTGGAAATGTATATGAGTATGATATGCATGCACTTGTGGGCTATGAGCCATCCATAGTGTTGAATCAAGTGTGTTCAAGCTTTGAAGAATCCAAATCCTTTGTGTTTGATGAAAGGCTGGAGGTGCTTGCTGTTGCTGGTGTGCTTTAGAATAGGATTTGGGGTAGATTATATTTGTAATCCACTCTTTGTTGAATCTAAAGCTTAAGTGTTTTCATATATTTTAAGTTTAAAGTGTTTCTCAAACTAAGTGAAAAACAACTTGTTGTTTTGTCAAAACAACCGATTGTTTTATACTTAGGTGTTTTTGAAAAAGTTTGAAAACGGTTTTGGATGGTTGACTTGCTGTCAAACCCAAACAACCGATTGATTCGCTATTTCAACCGATTGTTTGTTTAGAATCCTAACAAAAAAAGTTTTGGTTGTTAAAAGAGCTTTAATTGATTTCATAACTAAATACGCTCATGCTTTAAATGCTTTGACCAAGATTTGAATACTATAAATAGTTTGTTAATGTTTTATAACAAACAACAAGAAAGAAATAACCGATTTGAGTTTTTCAAAGAGATTTTTTGAAGCATTTGAGTTTGAACTTTGAGCTTTGGTTATTCAAGAGAGAAGTGGAATAGGATTACTCTATTAATTTCAGTAGATTCTATAACAGTGTAATTCGTTGTGATTTTCTGTACATTTTGGCAAGGTTATCAAACTCTAGGGTTAACTCGTAAACCCTTACGAGTTTAAGAGTCAAGTGAAGGGTGGCGAGTCAACTCGAGAGCAAACTCGTTTTTGAGTAAACCCGCAGTTGACTCGGTAAAACTCGCGAGTTTAGGGCCGAGTCACCGAGTTGCGAAAAATGGCCCAAAACGGAGCGTTTTGGTTAATTTTTTAGGGTTTTACTTACCTGATTCACGTGCTCATCTTCTTCATGATCTCATCTCCTTCATTGTCGTCATCGCTGCAGCTTCTCCTTGCGTTGCTCGTCATCGCCGCTCGTCATCGCTACACAGCGCCGCACCGCGTCGCACCGCACAACACTGCGTCTCACCACACAGCACCGCGTCGCACCGCTGCTCGTACCGCTGCCATCGTCGCACTGTGATAGGTAAGTAGTCTCTGTCTCTTGCTGCTATTGTGAGAACAAATTGGGAAATTAGGGTTTTAAAATTAAGGTTTCTAAAATTAGGGGTTTTAAAATAGGATTTTAAAATTAGGGTTGGGACATATTGGATTTTTGTTTAATTTTAGGGCAGATTGACTAATTGATTGTTTTTTTTTTAAATTTTTGGCATAGTAAGATCATTAGATGTCTGGAACTACTTCAAATTCAGCATTACTGCCACCTAGAAGTAAGAATGCGGTAGGAAATAGAACAGATATTGGATGGAAGCATGGAACTGATGTTTCAGGGAATGGAAAAAAAAGTGAAATGTAATTACTGCAGCAAAATATTTAATGGAGGAATTTTCAGATTCAAACATCATCTTGCCGGAACAAGATATGATTCTGAACCTTGTGTATCAATACCAGAAGAAATCAAAGATTTAATGTTGAAAGTTGTCTCAGAAGCTAAAGATGCCTCATTGAAGAAAAGAAAGTTTAAGTTTAATAGTTTTGGACAAACTGATGGTGAGGAAGATAATGAAAGTATCTCTAGCAAGATGTTTAAAAGTAAATCTTCATCTTCTGATGGTGTTCAAGCTACTCTGAATCAAATGTACAAGAGAGGTGATAAAGAAAAAGTTGATGCTCAAGTTGCTGAATTTTTCTACACAAGTGCCATCCCATTCAATGTTATTAGAAAAACAGCTTTTGTAAAGATGTGTGACATGATTGGTAGATATGGTGTTGGCTATAAACCTTCAACATATCATGATATTAGAGAGAAGCTTTTGAAACAAGGCGTAGACAGAACTGATATAGAACTTGAAGAGTATAAGGATGAATGGAAGAGAACAGGTTGTACCATTATGTCTGATGGATGGACAGACAAAAAAAGACGGTCAATTTGTAATTTTTTGGTGAACAGTCCTAAAGGAACTGTGTTTCTATATTCATTAGATACCTCTGACATCTCAAAAACTGCAGATAAAGTATTTAAAATGTTGGATGATGCGGTAGAATTTGTTGGTGAGGAAAATGTACTGCAGGTAGTTACTGATAATGCTGCAAATTTCAAGGCAGGTGGAGAGCTTTTGATGCAAAAAAGGGAGCACTTATATTGGACTCCATGTGCTGCCCATTGTATTGATTTAATCTTTGAAGATTTTGAGAAGCAATTAAAGGCCTGGAATGACTAGATTTGCCACAACATATTTGACTCTAGCTTGTTTGTATGAAATGAAAACATCATTGATGACCATGTTTAACTCTGAAGAATGGAAAACAAGCAAGTTTGGAACTTCTCAAGAAGGGAGAAAAGTTCAAAATGTGGTATTAGATAGTCGATTTTGAAAGAATGTAAGTATATGCTTAAAAGTTGTTGCCCCTCTTATGGTGGTCCTTCGATTGGTAGATTCGGATGTAAAACCTGCAATGGGATTTATATATGAGGGGATGGATTGCGCCAAAGAGAAGATTAAAAGCAACTTTAGTAATATCAAGAAAAGGTAACATTTCTAGGTTTCTTCCATTTTAAATTTTAATACTTATTTATTGTGTAATTATTTCTAAGTTCTAACATACATAATTGGTACGTAGTTATGAACCTGTTTGGAAAATCATTGATTAGAGGTGGATTAATCAGCTTCATAGGCCTTTGCATGCAGCTGCCTATTACTTAAACCCCCAATTGCACTATCAACCAAACTTTAGAAATGATGATGCTGAGGTGAAGGAGGGGTTGTACATGTGCATGAGAAGATTGGTTAATAACGTTGCAGAAAGAACAAAAATCAATTTGCAACTTACTGATTTTCACCATGCAAGAGGAATATTTTCTTTGGAAGATGCAAAGCTGGGTAGGAAAGGTATGTTACCTGCAGATTGGTGGGAGATGTTTGGGGATAGAACTCTAGAACTAATGAGGTTTGTTGTTCGAGTTTTGAGTTTAACTTGTAGTTCTTCACGGTGTGAGCATAATTGGAGCTCATTTGAAATGGTAATTAAAGTTCTTCAAGTTATTTAAGGTTTTTTCTTAATTTGATTTATATATTGACAAAAATATCATATTTAATTATAGGTTCATACAAAAAGAAGAAATTGTTTGCACCAAAAGAAAATGAATGACTTAGTTTATGTAATGTATAATTCGAAGTTGAGAAACAAACAAATTAGAAGATCTATTGCTCTTCCATTTGAAGACATTCAGTCCAATAATGAATGGATAACTGAAGAAGGAGATAATGTTGTTGAGGTTGAGCAAACTATACTTGAAAATGATGGTGTGAATGTTGACATAGGTGGAGGAACAAGTTTAAATGATTCAATTCCAGATGCAGCTAATTTTGATAATATAGTTTTTGATGATGATGTTGATGATGAAGATGATGATGATGAACATGGTGATGATGAAGATGGAGATGATCATGAAGATCTTGGAGATGATTTCCTTAAAGGATTAGATGAATGAGACTTTTAAAACTATAACATTTGTGTTGTTTTAGTTATTTTATTGGTGTATGAACTTGTTTATTTCAATATTATGGATTTGATATCATGAATTATTATTTTTTTGTTAAATTTTTTATGTGAAGCAGCCTCTTACGAGTCTACGAGTCGGGTTTACGAGTCGAGTTTACTGAGCTCCCACGAGTCACAGTAGACTCTCAAGTCTGATAACCTTGCATTCTGGTGTTGTAAAGCCAAGAAGGGTTGTGTGCTCTTGAGGTTGTCAATATCAACATTCTTGGTGGTGTATGTGTTGAGCCAAAGGAAGTGTGTGTCTTGAGGGGATCAAGGTCACTTCTTTGGTGGTGTGTGTATGTAATCTGGATTTGATTACCTAGTGGATTCCCTAGTGGTTTCTGGGAAACTGGATGTAGCTCTTGGGTTAAGAGTGAACCAGTATAAACTGTTTGTGCATTTCTCTCTTCCTTAAACTCTTTAATTTCAGTTGTTGTTATTTTACTGGTATAAACAACCGATTGTTTCTGCGAAACAACCGATTATTTTTCTGTTTTGAGCTTTGTTCTTGGCAAACTGAATTCCTAAATGTGGTTTCTTGAAAAGAATTTCATTCTATTCTAAAAAGTTTGTGAAAACCCCCTTTAAACCATTCACCCCCCCTCTAGTTTAAAGTCATACATTCTAACAATTAGCATTAAGAGCTTGGTACTTGAAAAATACTCAAGTTTGATCCTAAATTTTTTTTTAATGGCTGATAAACTTCCTTTTGGAAAGAGTGCTTCAATTAACAGACCACCTCTCTTTTGTGGTTTGAATTACCAATTCTGGAAAGTTAGAATGAAAATCTTTGTTTAATCTTTTGACAAGGGAATTTGGGATGCAATTGAAAATGGCCCCTTTATTCCAAAACTTGAAAAAGATGGATCTTCCATTGAAAAACCTTGGTCTCAATGGACTAATTCTGAATTGATTGTATTGCTAAGAACATCATAACATCTGCCTTGAATTCGGATGAATTTTTCAGGATTTCTCAATGCTCTTCGCCTAGGAGATGTGGGACACTTTGGAGGTGACTCATGAAGGAACCAATGATGTGAAGAGAGCTAGAAAGAATACTCTAATTCAGGAATATGAAATGTTTAGAATGCTTAAAGGTGAGTCAATCGCTGAAGTACAAAAAAGGTTCACCGACATCATCAACCACCTTATGAGCCTTGGGAAAACCTTTGATAAAGAAGAGCTAAATATAAGATCCTCAAATGTCTTGATAGATCATGGCAACCAAAGGTGACAGCAATTTCTGAGTCAAAAGATTTGACATCCTTGACAACGGCTTCTTTATTTGGTAAGCTTAGAGAACATGAGTTAGAAATGAATAGACTCAATGTTCAAGAGAGTGAAGACAAACATGTGAGGAGCATTGCCTTGAAAGCTGCCAAGCACAAAAGCAAGCAAGAATCAAGGGATGAAAGTGAAGAAGAAATCCTTAGTTTGTTGTCCAAGAAGTTTAGTAGATTTTTGAAGAGAAATCGCAACAAAGAAGCCAACAAAGAAAGGTATGGCAACAAGAAAACTAGTGATTTCAATTCTAACAAGTATACTTGCTTTGGTTGTGGTGAACAAGGGCACATTAAAGCAGATTTCCCAAACAAAGAAAGTAATGAAAAGAAATCAAGCCACAAGAAGAAAAAGGGAAAGCCAAGAAGAGCATACATAGCTTGGGATGAGAATGAAGTCTCCTCATCAAGCTCATCACCAAGTGAAGAAGAAAAAGCAAACATATGCTTGATTGCGGAAGGAGATAATGAGTCATGTAGCTCAAGTGATATAAGTTCATGTGCTTCCCTAAATGCTGAAAATTATAGTAAATTGCTTGAAGCTTTTCAAGAAACACATGAAGAAGCTAACTGATTGGTTCTCTCAAACAACCGATTGAAAGGGCTTAACAACTGGCTTGAAAAAAGGGTTAAGGCACTTGAAGAAGAGCTGGAAAAATCAAAAATTGTTTTTGAAAATCTGGAAAATCATTGCAAAAACTCTTCTTACAACTGTGACACTCTCATTTGTGAAAATTGTGAAAATTTTGAAAAGAAAGTGCATTATCTTGGTAGTACTGTGGATAAGCTTTCAAAGGGGAAATCCAACTTTGAGAATGTCTTAGCATCTCAAAATTGTGCTTTTGGAAGAGCTGGATTAGGTTTTAATCCACAGAACATGCAAGATAATTTTTCAAAGAAATTTTCAAAACTGCCAGTAAAACAACCGATTGTTAAGTCGAAACAACCGGTTGTTACATGCTTTTATTGCATGAAGAGAGGTCATTCTGTTAGATTCTGCAAAATAAGGAAATATTCTGTTCTCAGAGGTTTTATGAAATGGATTCCCAAAGGTTGTGAGGTTTCAAATGATAAAAATAAGTCAAATGAACCCACATTTGTAAGGGGACCAAACCTTGCTGCTTGAATTCCTTTTTATGCAGGAAATCTAGAAGAAAATGAGGCTCTGAGTCATCTGATCAAGTTCTTGAAGGGAAAAGATTAAAACTGGAACTGAAACAATGATGTGTACCAGTTCAAGTCTTTTCAAAAGTCAAAAGAAGCTTCTTGATCACAAACAAAAGACTCATTGAAGAAACTTACAAAAGGATAAGACCTTCCTTACTTTTGTATTTGATTTTAATAACTATTACATGTTTAATTTTGTTTTAAATATGTACATTCTCTTATGTCTTGAACCTTTCTAAATCTATGGTTGAAAATCACATTCTGCCAACATGCTGCAGAAAAACAACTGATTGTTTCCTCGAAACAACCTATTGTTTCCTCTTTGACAGCACTGTGAAAAAATTGAATTAATCTTCTTTTGAATTCTGTCTGTTGCAGATCTCAATTATGAAAGGATCCTAAGTCAATAAAGCTGTGTTGAAAGCCTGATTGTGTTCTGGACGAAGTTACAACATGTCATAAAGGAATATATTCCAAAATCTTGAAAATTCAAGAGCCTTTATGACTAGTCAAAGATCACATGTGATGACCATGTGATTTTCTGCTTTTTCTGATGTTTTCTGTGCAGGTCTTGGTCAAGTCTTTTCTCTTTGAAAACTGAAACCCACTCTGTCCATGTTTGAAAGACAAGTGCTAAGCAGGCTGGACACACTCACATATGAGCAGAAGGCACACTATGAAATGACTTACGCCAGGTTTCAACACTTGGATGACCAACTTGAAGGAGTTCAAGTGCAGCTAGCTGCGCTCTACTACAATGACAAGTGATCCTATATCTAAGTCTTTAGCTTT
This sequence comes from Phaseolus vulgaris, assembly GCF_051622355.1. Classification (NCBI taxonomy): domain Eukaryota; kingdom Viridiplantae; phylum Streptophyta; class Magnoliopsida; order Fabales; family Fabaceae; genus Phaseolus; species Phaseolus vulgaris. The sequence continues at coordinate 11,975,707 of NC_143508.1, forward strand.
TATATGTTGTTGAACAATTTGGATTTAATCTGTTTGTCTTTATTCTGCACTATTTTTTTAGTTGATTTTTTTGTGGTTTGTAATAGAACTTAATACTGGATTTATAGTTTGAACTGTGATGAATGGCTTGTATGATTTTATCCCATGCTTTATTCTGTTTGATGAATCCAAAGGGGGAGAAGAACAACTCACAGAAAGCTCATAAAAGTTGATGTACTGACTCAAGCTACATGGAGGTAGCACAAAACTCACAACTGCTCAATTCTGGTTTTATCTCTAAAAATTCTCTAATACAGATTGTGACCATCAAACTATGCTGTGCAAAGGGAATTTGTCTCCATCAAACAGGGGGAGATTGTTGAAGGTGGATGAAGCCTCCTCTCTACCTAGTGTTAGTTTGTGTTTGATGTAGAAAATAGCTAGTTTGTTGTAAAGTTTGTAATAGGTTTAGATGATCTTGTATGTAGGCTTGTGTATGTGTAAGGTTGCCTTTTGCTACATGATCTATTCTAGATGCCTAACCAAGCCTAGAATAAGCACATGAAGTGGTTAAAAGTTTTTCCAAAAGCTTTTTAGAGTTTTCTCCTAAAATCAGGATACTGCACAAAAATGAATTTGTTTCTCTGTAAAAGAACAGGTTTATTCTTTTGTCTGCTGAAAGGATTTTCGAAAGTTAGTTAGGGCACCAAAGGTACAACTCAACAGTTATTTCAGTTAGCTGAGTTGGCAGTTTTCACAAAATAAATCTGTTAGGTTCAAAACTGAATCTGTTGTTTCAGCTTTTCAACTGTTTTTTGAAAAGAAGTTAGAAATTGTTTTCTATATAAAGAAAAGCCTCTCTCACATGAAAGGATGCTGAGCAATTACGTTTTTGACAGAGATCAAACAATTTCTATGTGAGAAGAAGGATTGAAAGGTTTTTTGAAAGGTTTTCCAAAGGGATTTTCAAGTGTGCTTGTTCTAGGAAACCTTTGATCTTGGTGAAGGTGCTGGTGCAGTTCTGCAGCAAATTGGACTACTGGTTTTGAGTTCTTGCATCTTCTTTTCATGTGTAATCTTTCCTTTATTCTGGTTTGTAAAGGTGTAAGTGTTAGTCACTCCTTGATAGGGTTTCTTGGAGTGCAAGGTGTGCTGAAATAGGGTTTTTTTCAGCATTGGTTGTATTGTTCTTGTAGTGTTCAAGAACTGTTGTGTTTGTAAGTGATTGGTACTGTTTTTAGTGAATTCCACCTTCGGGTAAGGTGAAACTGGATGTAGCTCTGTATGAGTGAACCAGTATAAAAACTTGCGTGCCTTTTCTTCTCATCCCTGCACTCATTTCTGGTTTTGCTTAATTCTGTCAAGAACTAAATCTGTTCTTTTGAAATTTAATCTGTTAATTCTGGGTTTAAATAAAAATTGTTCTTCCTGATTTGTTAAAGATCTCTGATCATAAACAAGGCAGTTGTATATGATGTTTTAACTGATCTGTGAACAAATAGTCTATTCATTAAAACCTGAGAAAGATTCATTCTCATTAAAACCTTGTGTTGAATGAATGTGATTGATTGCTTAGCATAGCTGTATTCTTCATACTCATAAAATCCAACTAATTTGATTCTGTTATAACCCTCTGTTGATTACAATTTTAATTTGAACAAATTCAAATTGTATTAGACTGCTCTGAAGAATCAATCTGTTTCATGTAAAAACAATATGTTCTTTTGCCTCTGATATACTGAAAATTGTGTGTTCTTGCGAAAATTTTATAAGCTCAATTCACCCCTCCCCTCTTGAACTTAGACTCTAATAGACCCAACAGTTTTAATCTCTAAATTCTTGCTCTATTTTGAAGTGAATCTTGAAGATGAGACCTCTGAGTTGGTTAAATCAACACAAGAAATGAACAATGGCTCTCTAAGCAAGATGGGATTCACCAAAATAAATGGAAAATGGGTGAGCAAAGATGGTGATCGTGGTGGTTCATCAAGTGCTACAACTGCTGATTTTGATGAAGAAGATCAAGCTGCTGATATGGATATTCACAATGAAGATCATCCTGCAACTACCTTTGAAGCTGGAACAAGTGCAGGATATCAAGGAGATGAGATGCCTTCTATGTCTTCTTTTGAAAGATACATGGTGAATAGGCTTGATGGCTTTGCTGAAAATCAAAGAAATCTTCGTGATCTTTGTGTGACTAATTTCTAGAGCATTGACAACAGATTCCAAAGCATGGATACTCGATTTATGACCCTAGATGAACAGATTGAAGTAGTTCAGAACCAGATCTTTGAACTTCAGTATGGCAAGGATGATTGAAGGAAAAACAACTGGTTGAATGCTCGAAACAACTGATTGTTTTTGCCCTGTATCAGTTTAAGTGCTTTTGCTTTTTAATTCTGTTTTAACTGGAACAATTTATGGCTTATCTCTTCTTATAGTCTATTTGTGAAGACAAATAGGGGAAGATTTTTATCCTGTGTTGTTTCTATTTCTCTGCAAACTCTTTTTTGGTTTAAGTAATTATGTTTTGATGCTTTGCTCTTGATAATACTGTTATTTTTTGCTAACATAAGTTTTGTGTTACTGCTCTAACCTACTGCCATAGTTTTTGTACAGCTTAAAATTTGTTTTGCAGGAACTGCTTCAGATTCAATCATGTCCAACACAAGCAACCAAGGATTTGTCTTCATCCAATAGAGAAGATGGTTCAATCAAGTGTGTTCAAGCTTTGAAGAATCCAAATCCTTTGTGTTTGATGAAAGGTTGGAGGTGCTTGTTGCTACTGGTGTGCTTTAGAATAGGATATGGGGTAGATTATATTTGTAATCCACTCTTTGTTGAATCTAAAGCTTAAGTGTTTTCAAATCTTTTAAGTTTAAAGTGTTTTTCAAACTAAGTGAAAAAAAACCTGTTGTTTTGTTGAAACAACCGATTGTTTTATACTTAGGTGTTTTTGAAAAAGTTTGAAAACTGTTTTGGATGGTTGACTTGCTGTCAAACCCAAACAACCGATTGTTTGTTTAGAATCCTAACATAAACAATTTTGGTTGTTAAAAGAACTTTAATTGATTTCATAACTGAATACGCTCCTGCTTTAAATGTTTTGACCAAGATTTGAATACTATAAATAGTTTGTTAATGTTTTATAACTAACAACAAGAAAGAAAAATAGATTTGAGTTTTTCAAAGAGATTTTTTGAAGCATTTGAGTTTGAACTTTGAGCTTTGATTATTCAAGAGAGAAGTGGAATAGGATTACTCTGTATTGATTTCAGTTGATTCTGTAACAGTGTAATTCGTTCTGTGATTTTGTGTACATTCTGGTGTTGTAAAGCCAAGAAGGGTTGTGTGCTCTTGAGGTTGTCAAGATCAACATTCTTGGTGATGTATGTGCTGAGCCAAAGGAAGTGTGTGTTTTGAGGGGATCAAGGTCACTTCTTTGGTGGTGTGTGTATGTAATCTGGATTTGATTACCTAGTGGATTCCCTAGTGGTTTCTGGGAAACTGGATGTAGCTCTTGGATTAAGAGTGAACTAGTATAAACTTGTTCTGCATTTCTCTCTTCCTTAAACTCTTTAATTTCAGTTGCTATTATTTTACTGGTATAAACAACCAATTGTTTCTGCGAAACAACCGATTGTTTTTCCGTTGCTTTCCTGTTTTGAGCTTTGTTCTTGGTAAACTGAATTCCTAAATCTGGTTTCTTGCAAAGAATTTCATTCTATCCTAAAAATTTTGTGAAAACCCCCTTTAAACCATTTACCCCCCTCTAGTTTAAAGCTATACATTCTAACACATAGATTGTGGGATTCCTATGTCACCATTTGAAAGGGTGATGATCAACCGCTTGGACAACATGGCCAATGATCAAAGGAACCACTATGAGTTTTGTGTTGTTAGGTTCCAACATCTTCATGACCATATTGAAGTTGTGCAAACCAAACTCTTAGAGTTCAAGTATGGCAAGGATGAGTTAGTGTTTAAAGTATCAATTTATGTTACTTTTTATGATGCTGAACTATTTCTTTCCATTTTATTTCTTTTGCTTCTTTTTTTGTTCTATGTTTATGTATCCATTAATTCTCTTAGTCTATTTGTGAAGACAAATACGAGGAGAAATTAGTGTTTTCTTGGTTGTAATTTTGGCTAAAATATGGCGTTTAATTCTAATTAAAATTGTTGTTGTCATACTTTGATACACCACTTTTACTACTGCACAAACACTGATGTTGCCACTGTTTTGGACTGGGTTTTTTTTCTACTTAAGGGTTATGGAGAAACTGGTTTTGTGTAACTTGTGAAACTTTTAAATCCTGCTGATATACTTGCTTTATATGTGTACAAATTTTGTCTTGCAGGACCTCTCAAGTTCAAAAACTACAACACAAACAAACCAGGAACTTGTCTTCATCAAATAGGGGGAGATTGTTGAACAATATGCTTTGATGTCTCCAAATCTATGTGGAAAGCTTGAAGACCCTGTTGATGTGTGTGTGTTGTCTAGTAGTTTTTAACTTATTAATTCACTTCTTGAAATGATCCAAGCTCATTATCTTTATCTCTTTTGAAAGAAGTGTTTTCTTAAAAGTTGAGAAATTTATATTCAGTTGTTTTTCAAACCAACCAGATGAAAAAGTTGTTAATCAAGGGTTTAAGGCTAAGGAAAGTTTTTCAACCTATTGAATTGTCAAAACAAACGGTTGTTTGACACTTAGTGATTTTCAAAATGATTTAGAAAAACTATGCTTATTTTGTCTTTGCTGTCAAACATAAACAATCGGTTATTTTGATAAAATAACTGGTTGTTTTTATGAAAACCTTAACATGAATTTTTTTCAATTGATTGTTTCGAAAAACAACCTATTGTTTTCATAACAAAATTTTGTTAAGTGGTTTGAACTGGTTTTAAATGATTCCAACTACTTCTGGTTTTTTATCTAACAACTTTGACCACTTGATTGAGTCTATATAAAAGTTGTTTGATATTCTTTTTTGAAAACTAAGATAGATTACTTAAAACGTTTTTCAAGAATTCAAGAGTTTTGGATCATCTCAAGTGTGTGAAATAGGATTGGGTTTTGTATACTTCTGAACTATAGTTTTGTAATACCCAAGTGTATTTTATTCTCTTCTCCTTGAACATTGTATATTTGTGTGTTCTGGTATAAGGCAGTTTCATAAAAGTGTTTCTAGAAACTGTGGTGTTGTCCAGGAGTGGTGTGCGTTCTTGAGGGGTTCAAGATCATCACTCTTGGTCTGCATTTTGTAATTTAGGGTTGATTACACAGTGAATTCTCTGTGGTTAGCTGAGGGCTGGATGTAGCCCTTGGTTAAGAGTGAACCAGTATAAACCTCTTGTGTGATTCTCTTTATTTCTACCCTTATAAATTATTTTAACTTGGTTTCATATTATGCTAGTATAAACAATTGGTTGTTTCATGAAAACAACAGGTTGATCTTCTATAAATAACCTTAACATAGAAATTTTATTGAGTTGAACAGAAAATCAATGGTTGATTTTTCAAAACTTTTCACTCTACTTCCAAACTTTACGAAAAATTTGTGAAAACAATTCACCTCTTCTTGTTTTGGCCACTATATCTAGCAGAAAAACCTTAGATTAGAAGGACTATTTTACTAATTCTGTTTTAGTCAAACTGTCATTTCTCTATGACTTTGAGTAGTGAATATCTTCCCTTAAACAAAATATGATCCCTTAAGCAATGAGTTTCTAAAGTAACAATAAGTGGTATAACTACAATCTCTCTTAAATCACCAACACACACCTCAAGCAAGGTACATGAATATCAACATTGTTTTTCATTCCAATTGAGGCAAAGCTTAACCTCTTTCCATTCAAATAATTTTCTCAATAATGTAACTCAAAACAAACATGTTTGTTTTTATTTAAATAGATTCGAATACTCTAGCTTTATAATGATACTGTGTCGAAAATGGGGACACGGAGTGGATGCAAGTTAATATATTATTACATTTAGCGTAGGTCTAGGCGACACTAATATTTTTTCCTAGGTAGTGTCCATAATTTACTCACATTTGCTTTCTCACGTAGTGTCCCCAATGATGACGCTAAGTTTAATTATTGTTGGTGATCCCACATCGATTAGAGATTAGGACATTTCATAGTATATAAGTGGGTGCAAACCTCACCTTATAAGCTGATTTTATGAGGTTCAGTTAGACTTAAAGTTCACTTCTTAATATGGTATCAAAGTCATTTCAAGTCTATCCTAGCAATTGTTTGTTGGGCTTATCAGGCCACCTGTTATCGGTCTGTTATCAATCCACCCATAATATATAGTCTCACACACGAGCTGGTAGCCTCGACATGAGGGGGTGTGTTGTAGATCCCGCATCGACTAGAGATCAAGACATTTCATAGTATATAAGTGGGTGCAAACCTCACCTTATGAGTTGGTTTTATGAGGTTGAGTTAGGCTTAAAGTCCACTCCTTAATAATTATTTAATTTTATATCCATTTTAGTGTCCCCCAACCTACGCTATAGTTAAATAATATATTTTTCTTTATGTAGGCTTAGCCAACACTACCTTGTAAATTTGTGTCCCATTGGAGGTCGTCTCTAATGCATAGCCTCCAAAAGATTAGCTTCCATTTTTATTGGGATGCTAAGCCCACACTAGCCCCGTGTAGCGTCTCTCTTTTGCTCTTTGCATCACTTTTTTAAACTCTACCATCATTATTTCTTATAGTGTTAAAACTATATCAACAATAATTTAATTATCATGCGTCTAACTTAGGGTTTAATTAAATAGAATTCCATTCTCCAAGTCAACTAATTCTTTTCACATTTTCTAATTAACTCAAGTTATATAAATAAGGTTATATTCTTTCACTTTAAAACTCCTTACTATCAAGGAAATCACTCTGAATATATATGGGTTAGAGATGCCCCCAACATGTTCTTAGAAAGTCTAATTAGAAAAATATAACTACATACCTGTATTAATATAAATTTATCTTTTATGACTAGATCACACATGCAATAACAAAACCGCACGAGCAATAAATCGAAACAAAGAATTCAAGATTTGTGAAAAATAATGAAAACTTAGATCAAAATTTTATCTACTTCTTTCTAAATCATGTGTTCTAAAAGGGAAAAAAATCTAAAAGAACATAGAGAGAAATAACAAGTTTAAATATATTAAAGAGATGGTTATTTTTTAAAAATGAATGAATTAATTATTTTATTTTTTTTAAACTTAAAACTTAAAGTAAATAAATATTTATTCTTCACTAATTTTAAACTCTCATTTATGCTCATAAAAACAGGTCTCATAGAAAGACTCGTAAGATTGAAAGAATAACTCTTTAAGGTATTTTAATACATCGTAAGTATTCAAATACTGGTCATATGTTTTAAAAGGATTTTGAAAATCAAGTGTTGGGGAATTACTCGTGCTAATGCTTATATAAACTAATATTCTACCCAAAAAAGTACAACCAAAGGACATTTAAAGTTAATTAAAGATAAAGAAATTACAATTCAAAAGAAGAAATATAATCCAACGATAATTAGGAAAAAAACTATCAAGCCTAATGCACCCTTTTTCCATCTAACCAGATTTTATTCTTTCTACAATTCTTTTTATGATGGCAACCTTCAATATTTTTTCATATTTGGTAATTACCAGGATCAAAGTTCACTTCCTTGAATGCTAAGGTAGTTGAATAGGGTGTGTACTACCAGTTAGCCGAATAGCCGAATGGCCGGATAGTCGACGGTCTCCCGATTTACTTAAATCCAAACAAGATCTTAAAATATCATTTAATCAGTATTAAGTGAGTTTATCTACAAAACATTATTAAGGCGTAATTGGAGTTCCCTTTTGGGCCCTACAAGCGGACCCATGATATCAAGGATCCAACCAAAAGGTATAAAAAGCAGAGACAACCAAGCACCACATGTAACTTCTCAACTCTCACACCTGTAGATTCTACACGGACTAACTTGAGCATCAGAGTATCTTTGCAGGTTCCTCCCATGCATTCGACAGAAGTGAAAGGATTGAAAGATTCCTGAATCTGGAAGCTGAGAAGACCGGAAGCAAAAGATAAAGAAGTCACTTCAGGAGGAATTCAACCTTGTAAGAACATTTTGGTGCCCACAATGGAGCCAGAAAGAAACCTTTTCAAGTATCCACATGGTAACAATGATGAACATGACGAGCAATGATAGGCATGCACCGCGAGGAACGAAGACCAACCAACCTAACCCAATGGTGATGATAATGTAGATGAGGAGGAAGCTGGAAATGCTAAGGAAAAAAACTGAGGAAGAAATTCAGGGTATGAAGAGGAAAATCGAGGAAGAGATTCAAGGCCTAAAGAAGGAGAATGCCCGCATGAAGCATAAATTTAATGAGACTCCAAAAATTCAAATGACCTTAAAAGGGCACCTCCCACGACAAAGACCACACAAGACGTTGTGCAGAGAACTGAAGAGGTCAGGACTTCTCACCAAGAAAATACTCGGAAAATATTGATAAGCACCCTAGGAACAAACTCCCGACGAAGCCCATTCGTGGAAGCCATCATGGAGGTACCCTTGTCGAGTACCTGGAAGAATCCAACATTGGACAAGTGATGACTTTTTACGATAAGTGCACCGCGTTGTTAGAAATAATAATTTGTCTCAAAGGACGGATATCGATCCCATAAGAAACAATTGACTATTTAAGTACAATATTCGCTAAATATAAACAGAACAATAAAAAGTTGGTTTGAAGATTATTATAATGGCAAGAATTAACAAGAAAACAAATCAAAGAGTAATTGCTTCAATTGGAAAAATAGGGATTGGGTTTCATCTGTCTCACTCTTATGTATTTTGATTAGCATGTTAACATTATGTTCTTTGATTAAAATTGAAGCCCGCATAAAAGTCATTTATATTGATTTCTCGCATATAAAATTCTTAAGAATGTTCCCTAAATATCGATCTCTCGCATATTTATAAGAACAACTTATGATCAAGCTCAGACGTTAATAGCAATTAACATTTCAAGTTTATTCCTAGAACTCAAATATGTTAAGTATTGTTGTTTAGGTCAGAACCCTAAAAATACTTCCTAATCAGATTTAAGACCCTCAAACATGTCACAAATATTTAAAAGCAAAACAACAATACCAATAATCAATCAAGAATAGAATATTATATCATAGTTAAATATCACCTCAATACATAAGAGTTTGAACAAATTACTCCCAATCCCAAAGGATTGAATTAGCCACGCATACTTCTACCACATTCCATTCTCCCAATTGGTTACAATTCATTCAATGGTGTTTTCTTCTCAATCTGGCTCACTAGGGTTGTGCATATAGCCCCCTATTTAACCTAATTTGCTAGGAATAGGTGACTTCCTATATTGCGCTTTGGGCTTGTTCATAAAAACATAAAATTAGCCTAATTAATTTGACGCATTCTCACTGCTGAGTTAGACTTTTTTTCTCTCTTTTGTGTGTTATGGACCTTCTAGCTTTCTCCTTTTAGCATATATCATCCTTCTTTAGTCTAAATCTCCATTCTTCCCTAGAAACCTGCAATTCATACCAAATTTGGGAATAAAATGCTCTTATTCAATTAAAGATAATAAAAAATGTAAAAAGGTATAAATTCATAAATTAGGAATTATTTTATATATAAATTAGCAATTAATACTCACAAGTACCTATATTTTAATATAAAATACTATGGAAATTAGGCACTTATCAACAAGTACGATGGTACCACCGACCCGAATGAGCACGTGGACGCTTACATAACTCAAGTCAGCTTGTATATCGTATACAATGCACAATGCACTGTTATGCCGGGTGTTCCTACCTCACTCAAAGGAGTTGCATTAAGCTGGTTTACACAGCTACTCGCACATTCCATCGACTATTTTTGACACTTTAGTTGCTACGTTTAGAGCACAGTTCGCTACAAGTTGTCCACACCATCTCACATCCTTTGCCTTGGTGAATATTCAGCAAGAGAATGAGGAATTCGTGCATGCCTTCGCGGAAAGAATCATCAAAGTTGTGTTGAACATCTGCAATCTGAGCCCCGAGGTGGTCATGCATCAAATGGTGATTGCCCTTAAACCTAACCCTTTTTTGCATAGTCTATGCGATAAGTCGGTCGTGAACTTAGCTGAGTTGCGGAAGAGAGACGCCAAGTTCATGTATTGGAGGAGCTGAAAGAATTTTGTGCCAAAACTCGGGCACCTAAAGAGGCCTAGAAGAGGTTTGACAAGGGTAGACCCATGTAGTCTGGAAGGCCGAGGGAATTTCCACATCCACAACATTTTACACATTACACATCACTAACGGCTAACAGGTCGAGAGTTATGGAGGAAGGACGAACATAGCCTCAACGTCAACCTCATGTCAGCACCTCAAAGGACGAACATAGCCCCAAATGCGGATCAAACGAAGTATTGTCGCTATCATCGCAATTTCAACCACACAATGAAGGATATTTGGCCCTTTCAAGATAAAATCAAAGAGTTGATTAAGGTCGATCACCTTCGCGTTATGTGCAAGGTAATCGTGAAAACGATAGGAGGCTGAGAACCGGTGAGAGGAGAACCCGAGACTGTAGAGAAGAGAGGGCCATGAAAGATGAACGGGAACATCGGTAAGGATGTAGAGACTGGACCCATACAAGCCGTGATAAACACTATCACGGGAGGTTTTGTCAGAGGAGGAATGACATCTTCGTCTCGGAAGAGGCACCTCAGTGTATTCAATTCAATAAAGGGGAAGAAGGAGTTTTCTACCTATAACATTCATAGATGCGGACTTCAAAACCATTGACCTCGACCCGAATAATTTGATGGTAATAACCATTAAAGTGGCCAAATTCGTGGTTATGAAGACATTGGTAGATCAAGGGAGCTCGACATCTTCTACTTTAAAATGTTCAAAAAGATGGGCCTATCCAAGGATGTTATGGTGTCGTATAATGAGCAAATAGTCGGGTTCTTGATAGAAAGAGTAAACACCCAAGGGTACATCGATCTTTACACCAATTTTGGAAAAGGGGATGAATGCTAAAGGGTGATCCGGGTTAGATACATGTTGGTAGACAACGAGACATCATACAACATCCTACTAGGAATGTTATCCCTCAACAAGTTAGTAGCCATAGTCTGAACTCACCACATTGCCATGAAATTCCCCTTAGATAGCAATAGTCGCAACAAAAGTATCATGACTCTTCATGTATATCAAAAGACTGCGATGGAGTGTTAAACCGCAAGATTGAGGATCCCTCCCCCATTACCAATCTGAAAGTTGGAAGTCCACCAAGTTACCATTATGAATGATATGGACTCTAGGCCGAATGATGAACCCCAGGTAGAACCCAAGGAAGAATCCGCCTCATGGCAGATAGGTCAACAAGAACAAAACACCCGCCTAGGCGCAAATCCTTAGAAGGATGAGAAGAAGGTAATCACCGCCGCAAAGAACCACGACCTATTTGCTTGGACGATAGTAGACATGTCAGGAATAGATCCTAGGATTATTTCCCACAAATTCGCAATTTGCAAAGAGGCTAAACCATTATCCCAAAAGAAGAGAAAAATAGGGGAGGAGAAAAGGTTGGCTACGGAGCAAGAAATGCAAAAACTTCTGGATGGTGGCTTTATCCGGGAGGTACAATACACCACTTGGTTGGCGAATGTGGTACTGGTAAAGAAGAACAATGGGCAATAGCGGATGTGTACCAACTACATGGATTTTAATAAAGTCTGCCCTAAGGATGCATACCCTTTACCTAGTATTGACCAACTGGTGGATGGGGTCGTCAGCCATAAGGTACTAAGTTTTCTTGATGCATACTCCGGGCATAACCAGATACCCATGAATAGGGCAAACCGGGAGAAATAAACCTTCCTGACCGAAAGAGCCAATTATTGTTATGAGGTCATGCCCTTTGGGGTGAAGAATGCGGGGGCAACCTACCAGAGATTAATGGATCGAATATTCCAAGAATGGATAGGAAGGACAATAGAAGTTTACGTCAATGACATGATCGTGAAGTTCGACATCACCGAATAGCATGCGACCGACTTAGCCGAGATATTTGGCCGACTTTGGCAGTACGACATGTGACTCAATTCAGAGAAGTGCGTGTTTGGTGTCGAGGGAAGAAGTTTTTAGGCTTAATGTTAACTAGTCGAGGGATTGAGGCAAATCCCGAAAAATGTCAAGCCTTGGAGGTAATGAGAATTTTGCATAACCTGGGGGAGGTCTAGCGGCTAGTAAGAAGGTTGACATCACTTTCTAAGTTCATTCCAAGGCTGGCCAATAAGAGGCTTATGAAAAATGCAAAATAGTTTTCATGAGACAAAACATGCGAAGAAGCATTCCTAGCTGTCAAACAAATGTTATCCCAGCCTTCGGTACTAAGCAAACCTATCCAAGGGCTTCCCCTTCTTGTATACCTTGCTACATTGTTGGAAGTCATGAGTATTTGCATTGTTCAAGGCCTTACCGACCAAAAGCTGATTTATTTCGTAAGCCGAGTACTGCAGGATGTCTGGACTAGGTACCAAATGATCGAGAAGGTAGCCTTGTCTCTCATTCACTCCTCCCATAGACTCGGACCTTACTTCCAAAGTCATGAAGACATTTTTCGAATTGATTGCCCGATTAGTAAGATGTTATGGAAATACGAGCTGCAAGGAAGAATAATTGGTTGGCCGGTAGAATTGTCAGAGTTCATAATCAAATACAAGCCAAAAGGACCTATAAAGTCCTAGTGTCTAACTGACATTGCATCAGAGTTGCAAGACTCCCTAGAACTCGAGACGACATGGGTCTTGTATGTTGATGGGTCTTTGAACATAAACAAAGGAGGAGCAGGAGTTGTGCTGGAGGGACTGAAAGCCTCCAAATAGAACAATGTTTGAGCTTCAGCTTTAAAGCGTCAAACAACCAAGCTAAATACGAATCCGTTATAGCCGGATTGTTGTTGGCAAAAGATATGGGAGCCCGAAAGGTTGAGTGTAAAAATGATTCCCGAGTGACAGTTGGCCACGTAAATGGGAAGTATGAGGTGAAAGATCATTTACTATTAAAATAGTACCACCGGATAGTCAGAAAATGGAAGAATTCGAAGGTGCTAGCCTTTAGAACATAAGACGCGAAGATAACTTGCGAGACGATGTCTTGTCAAAGTTTGCCAGTAGCAAGCAAAAAGGCCGCCATTTTTTGCTCCCTCAGTTGGGATTCAAGAATGCATGACAACAAGACAACAGGAGGCTGACTAGATCTCTAAGAAAAGGGTGTTCGAAGATCGGGATATCGGGATTGGAAGTCGTTGTTAGAATTGTAGGCCTTAAATAAGAGGGCGGGTGAATTGTTTATGAAAGATTTTCGCAAATATTGAAGGTAGATTGAAAGTCAGTGAAGAATCAATCAATTAGAAAATTGTACAGCCAATTAGAAAACTATTTTTAGTTTGATTGCAGAAAATCAACTAGTTGTTTTTGCGAAATAATCGGTTGTTTATACCAGCAGTGTTGAAAATCAAAGCAAAAGCAGTTTTAAAGAGAGTAAGGATAGAGAGATTAACACAAAATGTTTATACTAGTTCACTTTTTACCAAGACCTACATCCAATCCTCAGCAACCACTGAGAATTCACTAAGTAATCAAACCTAGTTTACAAACAACACACCAAAGTGATGATCTTGAACCCTTCAAGAACACACACCACCTTTGACAAACACCACACAGTTTTCAGAACAACCTCTAAAACTGTACAACACCAATTCACACAAAATTACAGTAATTAAGAAAGAAAAGAATGGAATACACATGGGTACAATCAAATATTAAAGTACAGAGAATACAAGAAATCCTATTCCACACTTGAGAATGATCCAAAGCTCTTAGAAATCTTGAAAAACTAATTTGAATGATTTCTCTTAGTTGATTTTTGACCAGGAGCATAAAGCAACTTATTTAAACTCCAATCAGATGGTCAAACCATTTAATTCAAGAACCAAAATCAGTTTTAATCATTTAAAATAGATTGAAGTCACTTAATAGAATTTTATTAAGGTTTTCAAAAAATCAATCGATGAAAACACAAATCAATCGATTGAATTGGTTTGACAGCAAAGTCAAGCTTTTTCAAATCCTTTTCAAAATACACTAAGTGTAAAACAACCGGTTGAATCGACATCTCAACATGTTGAATTTTCACACTCTTTAGAAAACACATATTTTTCAAAAGGATTGAGATTCAATTAACCTTGGATCATCACAAAGAATGGATTAACAAATTTTCAACTATTTTAGACACACACACAACCACCAGCAAGGATCTTTATGCATTCCACTTGGATTTGGACACATCAAAGCACCTTGTTCAACACTGTGACCCTACAGTGGCAAAATAGGCTTCTCATTTCGTTATAGTGGGAAGTCACCTGTACAAAAGAGGTTTTTCAACTTTGTTGCTTAAATATATCGCTGAAACTGAGACAGAGTACATCTAGAAAGAACTATACCATGGCATGTGCGGTCTACACTCGGAGACACGAACAATGGCAACATGAGTGCTGAGAAGAGGATATTATTGGCCCACCCTAAGGGTGAAATGCGCCGAGTTTGTGAGAAAATGTCAAAATTACCAAGAACATGGTCCCCTTATACACAACCACCATCACGACCTACAAATCATAAATTCTTCATGGTTGTTTGCCCTTTAGGAGATAGACATAGTTGGGTCGTTTCCGCCGGCAATCGAGCAGAGGAGATTCCTGTTGGTGACAGTAGATTACTTCACTAAGTGGATAGAGATCGATCCCCTTCCAAAATCACTACCTGACAGGTCGAAGGTTTCGTTTGGAAAGATATAATATGCTAATTCGGCATCCCACACACTATTATCACAAAAAATGAAAGACAGTTCACAGACCAAAAACTTGTTGATTTCTATGACGAACTCGATATTTTCACAAATCAAGGTCATACTAAAGTTAAAGAAAAGATTGGACAGAAAAAAAAGAAGGTAAACAAAATTTGAACTTACAAGTGCGGGGTGCACTCAACAACAAAGAGAAACCTAAAAAATACTTGCTGATAGAAATATATGAAATAAGTTAAGAATAAGTTAAAGATATTATCAATCCAAACACACAGGTTTTCAAAATCTACACTCAAGTATTTGAACTATCTGCTAACTATATCAAATAAATTTTTTGAGTATTCAAATAATCTACACAAAATTATATCAAATAAATTTTTTAGTATTTAAATAATCTACACAAAATTATAAAATATATATGAATTTGTATTAGATAGGTATTCAAATACTTACTCTTATTTTTAAAACACTTAAATTCAACAACTATCACTAAAAAATCATTAAATAATAATTAATTTCATAAAAAAAAACTAATTACTATATTAATTATTTAATAATTAATTTCTTAAAAAAATTAATTATTATATTAATTAAGTCAGATATTATTTTATAAAAAAAACTATTAATATATAAAGTAATTTTTATTATTAATAAAAATTTATACATTAATTTTTTAAAATAACATTCCTACTAAATTTTAAATTTAGATTAAATTAATTAGTATATGATTTATCAATCTCTTTTTTTTTTCACATGGTTTATAATGAAATAGTGTGTAATCTACATTTGATGTAAAAGTGTATGATAGGATTTTTAATAAAGTTAACGGCACTTGTCAAATATATTTTTCTAATAAATGTTATCAATAACTTATTTTCCACAAATTTTTCGCATATAAAGATTAAAAAAATATTTTTAACAAGTTTATAATAATTATATGAACTTAAAAAATCTCATCTATTACAAGTTTTGTATTGATTAATTAATAAAATACTGAAGAGAAAAAAATAGGAGAGTGCATAGAAATTATTAGTAACATTTTAAGGAAGTTCACCTAAATCATGCCAAACATGGCCTTCTCCCCCCAGAAGGACACACCCTTTTCCTGCAATTTTCCATTTTCCCTTTCTCTCTATTAAATGTTTATGGGCCAGGCAGGATCTGCATGTCAAATGCCATTTATTACGCTCATCTTTATAGCATACCCGTTTCATGTCCATCTCATTTTTTTAATTCTTCTATTCCAAATTGAAAGAATTTTAAGTAGGCATTAGTAAACAGAGGTGAGACATATTGGTCTCACACATTCTAGTTATAATTTCCATTTACTTTGACAAAATTCATCTGTAACTCTTATCACACGATTTAAGAATGGGATTCTCTCCTCAAGTAATTGTTCACAGTTATTGCAGACTTCGATTTCAGTCTTCCATAGATAGGTTAGTGTTTGACACACTACCGAATTAATCTTGTAATTATGAGATGGTTCCATACATGTTATGCTTAATTTATTATTAAATAAAAATTAATAAAAACTAATTTAGAACATAAATAATAACTTGAGAGTTAAATGTTAAATACTAATTTATAAATTATTTTATAAATTTTTATTAATAATAAAACTACTTTAAATATTAATAATTTTTTTAATTTATAAAATAATATATAATTTAATAATATAATAACTAATTATTTTTTACTTTTAAATTTAGTTACTATATCTAATAATTTTTTTATAGTGATTGTTTGATGTATGCAATTGATTCTTTTCATTAACTTTATAAATCTTATTGAAGGATGTTTCAAGAAAATTTTCAATTACCTACCGTAAAAATCTGTAGGTAACAAAGAAATTCCATAGATAAAATAGCGTTACCTATGGATTAGGAACTTGAACTCTTATCTTTTAAGAGATAAAATTTTTAACAACTACACCGAAAATATTTTCGTCATATTATAATTATTATTATTATTATTAATAGGAAATTTATATTGATAATAATATTTATAGTATTAATAGTATTAATAGTATAATAATAATAGTAATAATTATTTTAATAATAATGATAATTAGTAATAATAAAACTAACAATATTAATCATGTTAATAATAATATTAACAATATTTAAATTAATAAAAATAATAATATTAATAATAATTAAAAATATTAATAATAATTATTAATATTAATAATAACTATAATATTAATATTAATGTAATTAGTTACGGATTTATTTGTACAAATAAAAATCTTAATTCGTACATAATTATTTTTGAATTATTTACGGATAAATTCATAAGTAACCATTATATATATAATATCCGTAAGTAATAGTTTTCTGTCTCAACTCGCCAAAGTTTTATACAAAATTCATCTATTATTTTTTTCATTCAAACTATTTTGTTACTATATATGAAAAAAATCTAAAATCAGTAAATAACTCATTTTTACCTACAAATAATAATTGGTATGTAAAATTTATAAATTTCAATTTACATCATTAACATACGGATCCAAATTTGTAAATAAATATCAATAGAGAATAATAAATTTTCTAGTAATATAATTTATTGTAATTTAATAATTTAAATTTGTAGTAAAAAATAACCGGATCTAGACTATGACAGATCTCAACCAGTATAATAATTTTGTATAATTTTTATTTTCATCCTACTCGTATTATGTTAAACTCTTTAAATTCTTTTAATTTTTGGTAGTAATTAATTACTATATTATATTCCCCTCATTAATACATTTTTAAATAGAGATATTACCCTCTTTAAACTCTTTTACTATATTATATTCATATATGTTGATTTTATTTTTAGTAATTGTTTTACATTATCAAATTGAAACAATATCTAAGATTTATGCTTCTAATATTATAATTTAAATAATATAGATAGCGTGCTTTTACTGCAATTTAAATTTTTATAAATTCATAAAATCATTTCAAATATTACAGATTCGTATTTTATAAATTCTTTTAAAATAAAAAATCTTAGCAAAAAAAACTTTTAATAAATTATTGCTTAAAGTATAAAAACATATATAACAAATATTTAAAAATTCTAATTAAATACACTTCCTTATATCTTAAAATATAATATATGATGTCATAAGCATACATCTTCCTATTTGGTTCACATTTTATCCAATAGTTGGTCTGTTGATTTTGAGTAATGTGTATTTTACATGTTGTAATTTAATGTGTCTATGGTATTAAAGAAATAAATTCATATTTTATTTAATATGTCTCAAACAAAATTTAAAACTAAATCACTAACGTTGTGATTTTTTTATGTGAGAATTACCAAATCCTAATCTTGACAAAAAAAAATATAATAGATATTAATTATTTGTTTCACAATTTTAAACATAATTTTATCATGTTTAGTTTTAGGTTTTATATTAAAAAAAAAATATTTAGTGTCACTCAATAATGGACGCTAACAAATAAAAAATTATGTTAGTTTATGAATAGCTGTTGAATTTGAATTACACGTGCAATAAACTATAAAAATATAGACGTTAATTTATTAGTGTTGACTTTTCAAGGTCAATTTTATATAGTATTGATTAATTAATTTTTAAATAAAATAGCTTAGTGATAATTTTATTTTTAATATTAATTTAAATTTAAATTGGTTTGGTTAACAATAATGACAATAATTTAAAAAAAAAATCTCGTATAACATCTCCATCTTCAATAAAATAAAATACAAACAAAAAAGAGAAGAAAACTTGTAGTGAGTGAAAGAGATGAGTGTGAATGAAAGATATGAGAATAAGAATGTGGATAAAAGAGATGAGTGTAAATGGAAGATATGAGAATAAGAATGTGGATAAAAGAGATGAGTGTAAGAATATTTAATAGAGAATGAGAGATGAAAATTGTAATATTTAAATTTAGACTTTTAGATTAAAAATAATATACGGTAAATTCTAAAAATAAATAAGATTATAGTCAACTAAATCAATACTAATCTTATTTATTTTAGTTCGTAATAAGAAATAATAAATAAATATGGATCACTTAAGAGGTGACTCAACCTTTATACAAGAAATAAGAAGAAAAATAAGATAGGGTATCACACGCCAGCCTATCCCAAGCTCCCAACAAAAGTTATCAACTATCCCTAATCCCAAAAATAACACCACCAAAGAAGTCCACCCTTGGCAACAGCCAAAGTGCAACAACACATCAAACACCAAAAGACATAAAAACAAAATCAAACCATCAAACATAAACTGCCAAAATTAGAAGAACTTTTAAAAATTCCCTTTACAAATAACACAACACCTGAATTTACCATGAACTCAACAAAAACCATAGGTATCCTTTTTCACATCAATATTGCTTCTCTTTATAGTCTCTTTATTCTAATGTAAGAGGCAAATGCTCCTAGGGGATAATAACCCCTTACTTCACTTAAGGGGATAGACTGTTTAAAATCATTCTGCAAAATACACAACTTCTTCCTTCCTAAAACAAGGAGTTAGTACATACCAAAATAAAGGGAGCATATCTATTTAAAAAATTTCATACATACCAAAGGTTCCAAACACCAATCAGAATAAGTAAACTCTGCATCTTTTCCTTTACTAGTAATCCAAGCCCATGCAAAAAACATCTATATGATAAAATCAACCATTCTTAAAAAACATACATATTCCGATGTTTCCAAATTTCACCTATAATTACAATCCACACCCCTCCCCAGATTCTAGATATGAGACCTTTAACATTTATAGGACAGAACATCATGAAGTGTACCTTAGTGTCATAGTGGTTCACCGACAAACATCCTAACCAATACAAACACAAACCCCAAATTTTCCACACAACCTTACACTTAAAAATTAAATGACATATAGTCTCCTCTTACTCACCACACAACCCACACAAGCTATTTACCAGTAAAACTCCTCGTCTCAAAAGATTATCCTTTATTGTTATACTATTATCCAACACCCTCGAGACTATAATTTGTGTAGAAGGGAGAACCTTTACCTTCCAAAACCTCTCAAACAGAGCCCTATCCTCACCTCTCAGCTCTATCTTTATGGAGTTATATGCAGATTTCACAAAAAAAAAAACTCAACGGCTTATCATCCCTTCAAATCTATCTGCCCACTACACTCTCCCCCTCCTAAACTACCTTTTTATTGTCCAACAAAAGTATCACCTGAACGAGTTGATTCTCTTCCCACACAAACAAATTTCTCACCCACCACAACTTCCACTTTCACTTATTATTGTTCCGCCTACCTACATGTATCATAGTACTACCACGATCTACAACAACCAAATATAGTCTTGGATATTTATGCATTAAAGCTTCATTACCTACTCACTTATCTTTCTAAAACCTGATTTCCTTCCCGTCCCAAATCGTTCACTCAACATTATGTTCAAAATCACCCCCCAATTATTGAGGTGATATTTATTTATAATATTATGTTCTCACATGTATTATTAATCAATTATTTTAGAAAAATTTATGAAATTAATGTGCAAAATTATTTGCGATTAAAATTTGGTATAAAAATTAATTACATTCTTATCGCATTTCCTTGTTTTTTTTTAAAAAAATAGAAGTTTTCATGTTAGGCATCACTATGGAACTTAAGATCTCAGCTAGGCTGACACCTCAAGTAACAACAATCATTTGCCATCACATGAAAAAAGTATTATTAAACAAAAGAAAAAAAGTACAAAAATACGGGGGGACTAGACCAAAACCCATATGTTAACAAAAACGATACATAGGTAGACTATACCTATTCATAAAGAATTCTAAGAACATACAAGATGGAAGCCTATTATACCAATGAAAAGATTCTCTATGAAAAAATCCTAAATTAGCCAACTTATCAGCACATGTATTTCCTTCCCGAAAAATATGAGTAACCGTAAACCTAATTTCCCACAATAATTAAGACAAGCATTTCATCGATTACAAAGCATCCAAGGAACATTTGTCCTAGCAGTAAACGCATCACAAACCAAAACAGAATCACATTCCAGCCAGACATTAGTAAGCTCCATCTTTTGAGCTTCCTCCATAGCATGTATAACCTCATAAAACTCAGCAACCAGAGCAGACTGAACTTCAAGAAACGTAGAAAAAGCTCCAATAAATTCCCCCATACTCCCACGAAAAATACCTCCACAAGTAGCAAGACCAGGATATCCCCTAGAAGCCTCATCAGTGTTAATTTTAACCCAGCCTGGTGAAGGAAACTTTCATCTAACAGGAAGAGGATGTAGAACTTTACCAATACGAGTGTTAATACCAAAAAACTTGAGCACATTGAAATCGAACATATCATTCTTCATTGAAGCTTTAGACGAATTACTCACTAGACAAGTTAAATCTTTAATAACCAAAATAGCCCCAGAAACCTCAATCTTATCCTGAAAACGAGCATAATTCCTCATACGTCATATCATCCAAATAGAAAAAGTTATCACAGCTAGCTTAATCAATTTAACCAACGGACTACCATCACTCATAATAAAAGAAAGAAGATCATCCTTATTAGAGAAATGATAAGTAGGAAAAATGTGTCGAACCCAACTCCAAATACGCAAAGCATTGGCACATTCAAAAAATAAGTGTTGAATTTTATTCTTTACAAAATAGTTTAATTTTTGTGTTGTAAAATAAATTTACAAAACTAATTAAGCAAATATCATGTCAAGAGTGGAAGAACCTTAATCCTATTTTCCTACGGGTATATAAATTTTTAATATTAATAAATAATAAATTATAATTTAAATTTTTAAAGTAAATAATATCTATGATTTTTTTTAAAAAAAAATGAGAAAATAAATTATATATCAGAAGTCATATATGTTAAACCTGAGTGAAATACTCTCAAATAATAATTTAGTTTCAACGGTCTAATTTGGTCTTGATATAACTTCAGCTTTTTTTTTATTATTATAATTCTTTTTTTTGTGTTGATTATAATTGTTGTTGAATAGTGATATAACCATATTCTACTTCTAATATTTATATATATATATATATATATATATATATATATATATAATAAGTATATGTAAATCTTAAGATGATTTTATAAGTTGGATTAGATTTTAAAGATGTTATTAGAGTAACTTAGGATTTGTCTTACTTAAATTTGTTGGGACCTCCTATATCGCTTGTTGTCATGTTTCCCTCTAATCTCATAAAAAAATCATTAACTAGAAACAAATCTTAGAGACAAAAAATTAATTACTAATATTGACTAAATTATATATTATTTTATAGACTGACTATTTTTTATATTTAAAGTAATTTTTATTATTAATAAAATTTATAAACTACTTTCTAAATTGACATCTAATTAGTTACTAGATGAAAATTTAAAAACAGGTTTATAAATTTTATTAATAATAGAAATTACTTTAAATATCGATAATTTTTTTAGTATCTAAAATAATATATAATTTAATTAATATAATAATTTATAATTGTTTATAAAATTGATCTCTAATTAATAATTTTATTTTAATAAAATATGACGAAATCATAATATATATATATATATATATATATATAAAAAAGTAGGTACAATTAAGACCAAACAAGGACACATTAAATTTAAATTAAATAATAAATAATATTGGATTTGACACATTACGATTAAGACAAAACATGATCTATACAAAGATTTTTCATTAGTGTTATTAGATCATCTACGATAACATGTCACAAACAAGGACTATGAGGCTACACCGACAATAAGCACATGGAAGCAACAAGATGTTCAAGATACATGACACGATATGCAAAACTCTTCGGATCAATAAACCAATCAACAAACACAATAATTTTCAATGGGCTATATAAGTTGTTGCATGGATGCTTGCAAAAACTAATGAAGTTATCCTTTTTTGCGTGCACAAAGCTTATCTGATCTCTCTATATATATAAATATGTGTATTGGTAAATCATATAACTATGATTGTATGTGAGTGAACACTTCCTGAAATTATCTCAGAAAGAAGCTCTTATTGAAACACCCATAAAACTATGATGTAGTAGAATAAAATTTATTTGTATTTTATTTTTTCATGAAGTGTAATTCAGATTGAATATTAATTAGAAAAAATGTATTTCAAGTAATTAATTGAAAGAAAACAATTATATTGATTTTTAGAACAAATTTAATTAGACTCAAAATATTATTAATAATTATATTAAGAAATTAATGAACTTTAAGTCTAACTCAACTTTATAAAACTGTATGAAAAAATCTTATCAACTTGTGCGTGAGACTATATATTGGATGGTTCGATATTAGCCCGATAGTGGGTGGCTTGATCAGTCAAACAAATTCTCGCTAGGATAGACTCTATATGGCTCTAATACCATCTTAAGGAGTGGACTTTAAACCTAACTCAACCTTACAAAACCAACTCATAAGGTGAAGTTTGCACTCACCAATGAAATGAAAATTTAGGTTTTCCCTCAGAATCATAAAAATAGGGTTTACCGTCTTGTTCAACAAAAATCTTGAAATAGTCAACCCATAAGATGAGACCGAGAATTATAATAGAAGAGAAAAGATTGAGGGGACGACCTGAACCGAAAGACATCACAAATCAGCCTAAAGGTTTGGACGGCTGCCCAAGAATTTGGATGCAATTGGGTAGAACCAATATTGAAGATCCTAAGGACCCCCATTGTAAAATCATCAAAGAGAAGATTTACGTGTAAATCGTTAAAAAGACAACTATATACAAAGAAAAATCTTGAGGACCGTTTTTTTTTACCATGGTAGACCTGGTCAGTATGGTTACAACTATTGGCTACAACCGCATCCGATGGGGAGTCTGGCTTTACTGTAGGAACTTTAGATAAAAATCCATCTAAAGCAAACAAACCCCTAAAACAAGTAGGGATATCAAAGATGTGTGGATCAACCCAATCATAATGTGGATAACAAAGTGGTCGGCTAGCAACCCACATCCCTCACCTTATTAGGTTCGAAACGTGTCCGCTCAAAAGAAGAAGAACACGAAGTAAGACTAGAAGACCTAGAAGAAGTAGTCATTGTTGGGTCTATTAGTGTCTAAGTTCAAGAGGGGAGGGGTGAATTGAGCTTATAAAATTTTCGCAAGAACACACAATTTTTCAGTATTCCAGAGGCAAAAAGAACATATTGTTTTTACATGAAACAGATTGATTCTTCAGAGCAGTCTTGGCACAATTTGAATTTGTTCAATGTAAAATTGTGATCAACAGAGAATTATAACAGAATCAGATCAGCTTAATATTGTGAGGATGAAGGATACAGCTATGCTTAGAAATCAGACAAAATCACTCAACACAAGGTTTCAAGAAGAATGATCCTTTCTCAGATTTTAATGAATGGACAGTTTTGTTCACAAATCCCTTAAACCATTATATACAGCAACCTTATTTATGATCAGAGAACTTTAACAAATCAGTAAGAACAGTTTTCACTTAAACCCAGAATTAACAGATTCAATTTCAAAAGAACAGATTTAGTTCTTGACAGAATTAAGCAAAACCAGAAATGAGTGCAGGGATGAGAAGAAAAGGCACACAAGTTTTTATACTGGTTCACTCATACAGAGCTACATCCAGTCTCACCTTACCCCAAGGTGGAATCCACTAAAAACAGTACCAATTACTTACAAACACAGCAGTTCTTGAACACTACAAGAACAACACAAACAATGCTGAAAAAACCCTATTTCAGCACACCTTGCACTCCAAGAAACCCTATCAAGGAGTGACTAACACTTACACCTTTACAAACAAGAATAAAGGAAAGATTACACCTGAAAAGAAGATGCAAGAACTCAAAACCAGTAGTTCAATTTGCTGCAGAACTGCACCAGCACCTTCACCAAGATTCAAGGTTTCCTAGAACAAGCACACTTGAAAATCTCTTTGGAAAACCTTTCAAAAATCTTTCAATCCTTCTTCTCACATGGAAATTGTTTGATCTCTGTCAAAAACGTAATTGTTCAGCACACTCTCATGTGAGATAGACTTTTCTTTATATAGAAAACAGTTTCTAACTTCTTTTCAAAAAACAGTTGAAAAGCAGTTATGAAAACAACAGATTCATTTTTTAACATAACAGATTTATTTTGTGAAAAGCGCCAACTCAGCTAACTGAAATAACTGTCTGAGTTGTACCTTTGGTGCCCTAACTAACTTGTGAAAAACCTTTCAACTGATCAAGGGGCAAACCGATTCTTTCACAGTGAAACAGATTAAATGAAGACCAGTAGGCCAGCTCAGCTTTAACTGAAATAACAAACTAAGCTTTGCATGTGGTCTCTAACAGAACTTTTAGAAAAGCCTTTTAACAGAGAAGAAATAAACAGATTCTTTCTCCATAAAACAGATTTATTTGTGTACAGTTTTAAAGCTTTTAAAACCATTTTAAAAACCTTTTCAAAACCCATTTAACCTCATCATGTGCTTGATCTAGACTTGGTTAGGCATCTAGGATAGGTTATACAGCAAAAGGCAATCATACACACTTACAAGCCTAATTACAAATGAATATAAAAACCTATTACAATCTTCAAAGCACTCAAGCCATTTTCTTCATCAAACACACATCAAGCCTTGGTAGGGAAGAAGCTTCCTCCGGCTTCAACAATCTCCCCCTGTTTGATGGAGACAAATTCCCTTTGCTTTGCACAGCTTTGAAGAAAGATCATGACCAACCCTGTACAGAACTGTATACCAAAAAAAAACACAGGTGTCAAGGCAGAACAAACAGATTTAGAATTGATGTACCTGCAGATTTAGCATCTGAATCATATCAGCAACCTCTGTGAATATCATCTGCAAAAACTGTACCAGGCTATTCTTCTCCCCCTTTGGATTCATCAAACAGAATGGGAGCACAAAATACCAAAGAACAATAATAGCCATACATAACAGTTCAAATAAAACCAACATAGAGGTTCATTACAAGCCACAAAACAACTAAAAACCAGTGCAAAATAAAAAACAATACAGATTAATCCCAAATTGTTCAACAACATATAAAAGATAAAGACTTAGAAATAGGATCACTTGTTGTTGTAATAGAGCTCAGCTAGCTGCACTTGAACTCCTTCAAGTTGGTCATCCAAGTGTTGAAACCTGGCATAAGTCATCTCATAGTGTGCCTTCTGCTCATCTGTGAGTATGTCCAGCCTGCTTAGCACCTGTCTTTCAAACATAGACAGAGGTTCACCTCTGTACTCAGGTGCCTCATATGCAACTATTGCATTCTGACTCGTGGCAGCAACATCTTCATGTTCAGCATAATGTACTGGTGATTCATCCATGTGTTGCACACCATCAGCATTTGCTTCTTCTTCATTTCCTTGAGGAGCAGCTTCTTGTTCAGCCCTCTGTCCAGCATTTCTTCTAAAAACCCAGCCATCTTCATCCTTATAGAATCCCATTTTCATGAGTGTGGAGTTGTCTATTTCACTTGCAGCTTTAATAGAGTCATTCCTTTCATTGGTAGTGTCCACTTTAAAATGATCAATTAGTTTTGACACAAATATTGCATAGGGAAGACGATAATCAGGTAGTCTTGTAGATTTCAGCATATGTTCAACCATAGTACTTACCCAATTTACCTTAAGCTGGTTCATGATGCAATACAGCAGTATCAAATCTTCCTCATGAAGTACAGCATGATTACTTCCTCTAGGGGTAAGCTGCCAAGCAATTATATGAGCTAAGAGTCTAGGAATTAGAGTTAGGCTACCTGCGTGATACCTAGCTACTGGTTCAGTAGAATTCCTCACACAGCTTCTATAAAATTGCAATTTGTTGAACCCTTGAATTCCAGCAGTGTTTCCTTTGCTCACTTTCAGTTCTGAATATTTTATTCCACCCACACTGCTCCAGATTTCCCTAGTGATCTTCAGCTTTACTCCTTTCACATGGGAAACCAGATTTTTACCATCTTGTTCAAGATTGCAGTAAAACACCTTCACAAGATCTGGATAAACATTTCCATTCATCTCCAGAAATCCTTTCAGCTTTTGATGCTTGAGCAAATCTTTGGCTTCTATCAGATTCTCCTCTCTCAGCCATGAGAACTCAAGCAGCTTGGGTACATTGATTTGCTTCCTGCCAGTCTCATGTATGAACCTTGTCATTGCCTCTGAATCTCCAGCAAACCAGTTTTCCAAGATACCTTGGCTGCTTTGAGATTGCTCCTTGGACTTCTTCTTTCTATGTGAAGAGGATGCCATGCTTAATCTGTTTTTCCCTGCATCAATATATTAACATACAATTCTAGAAGAGAAACATTACAGATTATTACTCAAAGCAGAAACACAACCTGTGGTGAAGCAATGTGCACCTGGACAACTTATAGTACAAGTGAGAGGGTGTGAGAGACGAGCTAAATTGTGCTAGGTTTATATAGGATTATTAAACCAAAATTGAAAAACACAAATTTTAATTCAGGGCAATGTAATCAGATTTTGGAAATAATGAATTTTGAAAAAAAATCAAATCCCACAGATATGCTACAGATTTTATTCCAATGGTGCAGCAGGTTCAGGTGTGGATTCACGTAAGAATATCTTGGAACCTGATTTTGGTACATCAAATCTGTTGCATCTACACAAAATCCAATTAGTTAGGATACCCACACATTAATTTGCATGGATCTGCTAGTCAATAACCGTAAAAGCAGTCAACAATAAAGTGAGAGAGAGAGAAAAAAAAACTAAATCTTTCTCTTTCCTAGTCACATCTGTGATTTCTGAAACAGGGAACGAAACATGTTAAAACATAAAACAACAGATTGAAATTTTCACTGCAGAGGACAATTCAAGCTAATAATACCCAATTCATTTAAAAGAAAGTGAAACCTGTCTTTAGCAAGTGGTTTAGTGAATAGATCAGCTAGTTGAAATTCAGTACCAATGAATTTTATATCACATGTTCCATTAGCTATATGTTCTCTTAGAAAGTGATGTCTAATTTCAATGTGTTTAGTCCTTGAGTGCATGACAGGATTCTTAGATAGATTTATGGCACTAGTATTATCACAATTTATAGGTATGTTATTTAGCAGAATTCCAAAATCACTTAGTTGTTGTCTTAGCCATAAGGTTTGAGCACAGCAACTTCCAGCAGCTATGTATTCTGCTTCTGCTGTGGAGAGAGCAACACAAGCTTGCTTTTTGCAATGCCAAGAGATTAGACTTGATCTAAGCATGTGACAAGTCCCACTTGTGCTCTTCCTATCAACTTTGCAGCCTGCAAAATCAGAATCTGAAAAACCAATCAAATTTAAAGATACCTTGTTAGGATACCACAATCCAACATCCTTAGATCCTTGCAAATATTTCAGAATTCTCTTTGCTGCATTGTAGTTTGATTCCTTTGGATCAGATTGATATCTAGCACATAAACATACAGCAAACATAATGTCAGGCCTGCTGGCAGTTAGGTATAATAAGGAACCAATTAATCCCCTATACTTTGTTTGATCTACTGATTTTCCTGCAGCATCTTGATCCAGCTGACAACTTGTTGAAATAGGAGTGCTGATTGCTTTGCATTGATTCATATCAAACTTTTTGACCAGTTCCTTGCAGTATTTTTCTTGGCTTATGAAAATTCCATCCTTGAGTTGCTTAACTTGTAGTCCAAGGAAGAAATTCATTTCTCCTAACATTGACATCTCAAACTCACTTTTCATGGTTTTCACAAAGTCTTCACACATCTCTTCATTTGTGGATCCAAAGATAATATCATCTACATAGACTTGCACAAGTATGATATCTTCATTTTTCTTCTTTAGAAAGAGAGTTTTATCTGAATTGCCACGGCTGTAACCTTGAGAAAGCAGAAATTCGCTTAACCTTTCATACCATTGCCTAGGTGCTTGCTTCAATCCATATAAGGCCTTCTTAAGCATGTACACATGTTCTGGATTTTTGTGATCTTCAAACCCTGGAGGCTGAGATACAAACACCTCTTCATTGATGTAGCCATTTAGAAATGCACTCTTGACATCCATTTGAAACAGCTTGAAACCTTGTATGCTGGAAAATGCTAGAAGAAGTCTGACAGCTTCAAGACGTGTTACTGGTGCATAGGTTTCACCAAAATCAATACCTTCTTCTTGGTTATACCCTTTAGCAACTAGTCTAGCTTTATTTCTAGTGATAGCTCCATGTTCATCTATCTTGTTCCTGTACACCCACTTGGTTCCTATGATATTCATCTCATGCTTTCTTGGAACCAAAGTCCATACTTCATTGTATTCAAACTGGTTCAGCTCTTCCTGCATTGCTGTCTTGCAGTGCCTCTTCCAGGCTTTTAGGCTCAATCTGTGACACAAAAGCTACTGTTCTGCAAAAATTATTGAGTGACTTCCTTGTTGAGACTCCTTTCTCAATATTACCAATTACATTGTCAAGAGTGAGATCCCTTGGAGTCTTCCATTCTTTAGGCAGTCCTGCATTCACAGTAGATTCTTTGATAGAATCTGAATTAGTTGTATCAAGCTCACTAGATTGATTCTGTTGCACAATAGTTCTTAAATCATCCATACCAGGTTCGTCCAGAACAGATTTGGGCACAAAAAAATATGTTTCATCAAACACAACATGTATAGATTCTTCAACTGCAAGCAATCTTTTGTTATACACTCTATAAGCATGACCATTTATAGCATAACCAATATGTATTCCTTCATCTGATTTAGGATCAAACTTCCCCAGATTATCTTTACCATTATTTAAAACAAAGCATTTGCAGCCAAACACTCTAAGATGACTAATGCTAGGCTTCCTACCCTTATACAATTCATAGGGAGTTTTCTTAATAATTGGTCTAATTAATGTTCTGTTAAGCACATAAGAAGCAGTGTATACAGCATCAGCCCAAAAATATTTAGGTAAACCAGATTCACTTAGCATAGTCCTAGCTAATTCTTCTAGTGATCTATTCTTTCTTTCAACAACACCATTTTGTTGGGGTGTCCTAGGAGCAGAATAACTATGTATGATCCCATGTTTTTCACAATATTTATCAAACTTTGCATTTTGAAATTCTCCCCCATGATCACTACGAATCTGTTTTATCCTATTTTCATTTTCATTATGCAGAACCTTAGCAAGTTTCTTAAAGGCTTTATATGCATCATTTTTAGAAGCAAAAAACAAAGTCCATGTATATCTTGAAAAATCATCAACAATCACCAAAGCATAGTAATTTCCAGCTAAGCTAGCAGTCCTAGATGGTCCAAATAAGTCCATATGCAAAACATCCAAAGCTTTATTTGAAGAAACCATATCTTTTGATTTAAAGGAAGTTCTAATCTGTTTTCCCTTTACACAGGCATCACACAATCTGTTATTTTGAAACTTTATGTTTGGTAAGCCAGAAACAAGTTCCTTAGATTTTAGCTTATTCAAGTGATTTGTGTGAATGTGAGCTAGTCTCCTATGCCACAGCCATGACTCATCATTTTTAGATAGCAAACACTCATTTTCAGAACAACTCTTTATAATGTCTAGGAGATAAATGTTGTTTACCCTTTTTCCAGTGAACAGCACCTTACCAGAATTTTCATTTGAAATTGTACAAGTATTGGCTTCGAAATTGACCTTGTATCCCTTGTCACACAGCTGGCTAATGCTTAGAAGACTATGTTTTAGCCCTTCAACATATAGGACATTCTCAATAGTAGTTGAGTCTTTAGTACCAACATCTCCTCTTCCAAGAATTTTTCCTCTATTGTTATCTCCATATGTGACATGCCCTTCAGCTTTGAGTTTCAAATTTATGAACTGAGTCACATCACCAGTCATGTGTTTTGAGCAGCCACTGTCAAGATACCACTGGTTTCTCCTGCTGTTTTTCTGCAACAAAACAATTTTAGCACTTACGGTACCCCTTTAGTCTAGGGTCCAGCATGATTAATACCTTTCCTTAGGAAGCCATTTGGCCAATCCTTTAGGAACAAGGTACCTCCTAGCTTTACAGTTTTTAGATACATGACCAGACTTCATACAATAAAAACATGTTGCAATATGCATCGTTTTTTAATAACTAAAAGAGGAAAAACCTGTTTTGGAAGGAACAAAGAAACTGGACAGCTTTTTCACATTACCTTTCATTCCAGGATTATATCCTAAACCATTTTTATTGAAAACAGCATTCTGTGAACCTAATAAGGTTTCAAGATTTTCTCTTCCTTTAGTGAAATTTGAAAGTGTTTTTAACAAATACTCAACCTGTTTTTCCAGCTTTTTACAATTATCACAAGTTTTAATTGATGCATGCAAACATGTCAATTCAAGACTGATCAATTCAGTTTTAGCTTTGTGCAGTTCTTCTTCAAGAGCTTTGACCTTAGGTTCAAGTACCTTATTAACTCTATTCAATCTGTTGCACATTATAGCCAACATGTTTGCTTCATCATGTGTTTCCTTAAAGGCTATTAGCAGCTGATCATAGTTTTCAGAGTCAGTAGAGAAATTACTTACTGAGTCAGAGTTGGATCCCTCATCATTCACCATGAAGCAAAGATTTGCTTCTTCACTTTCAGTTGAGGAATTACTAGATGAAGATACATCATTTTCTTCCCATGAGATATATGTTCTTCTACCTTTGCCTTTGTCATTCCTCTTGCTTGCTGGTTTTTCTTTATTTTGATTGTTTGGACAAACAGCTTTTATATGACCTGGTTTACCACATCCAAAGCACGTGTAATTGGAAGAATTTGAATCATTAGGTTGTTTGGAATACCTCTTTCTTTGCTGAGTTCTGTCACGGTTTTTCTTTCTGAGAAACCTGCTGAATTTTCTGGTGAGCAGACTCACAGTCTCATCATGTTCTGGATCACCTTCTTCCTCACTTGTATCATGTTCCATGGTAGTTTTCAGAGCAATTCCTTTGGCCTTCTTCTCCACTGTTTCTTGTTCTTTCAATCTTTTCAGCTCAATTTCATGCTCTATCAGCTTTCCAAAAAGTGCAGCAGTGGACATCTTGGATAAATCTCTGGATTCTGAGATTGTTGTTACCTTAGGCTGCCAGCTCCTATCAAGACATTTTAGTACCTTTATGTTAAGCTCTTCCTTGTCAAAGACTTTACCAAGGCCAGTGAGGTGATTTACAATGTGTGTAAATCGTTTCTGCACGTCTGCAATACTTTCTTCAGATTGCATTCTGAACAGCTCATACTCCTGAATTAGTGAGTGCTTCCTTGCCCATTTCACATCATCAGTCCCTTCATGAGTCACCTCTAGTACATCCCACATCTCCTTTGCTGAGTTACATTGAGAGACTCTAAAGAACTCATTCATATTCAATGCAGAGGTGATGATATTCTTGGCTAAGGAGTCATATGGGGCCTTCTTCTTTTCGGTTTCACTCC
This sequence comes from Phaseolus vulgaris, assembly GCF_051622355.1. Lineage (NCBI taxonomy): Eukaryota > Viridiplantae > Streptophyta > Magnoliopsida > Fabales > Fabaceae > Phaseolus > Phaseolus vulgaris. The sequence goes on from NC_143508.1 coordinate 12,008,026, forward strand.
ATTCAGACCAAGGCTTCTTTATTGTTTCATCTTTGAGAACCTCCATAGGTACAAAAGGTCCATTGACCACTGCATCCCAGATTCCCATATCAATGGACTCCATAAAGATCTTCATCCTGATTTTCCAGAAAGCATAGTTAACACCACCAAACATAGGAGGTCTATTAATAGACGCACCTTCAGCAAAAGGCATTTTAAACTCAGACATCATGCACACACTTGAGCAAAATACAAGCCCTAGCTCTTCATACCAATTGTTGGGTCTATTAGTGTCTAAGTTCAAGAGGGGAGGGGTGAATTGAGCTTATAAAATTTTCACAAGAACACACAATTTTTCAGTATTCCAGAGGCAAAAAGAACAGATTGTTTTTACATGAAACAGATTGATTCTTCAAAGCAGTCTTGGCACAATTTGAATTTGTTCAATGTAAAATTGTGATCAACAGAGAATTATAACAGAATCAGATCAGCTTAATATTGTGAGGATGAAGGATACAGCTATGCTTAGAAATCAGACAAAATCACTCAACACAAGGTTTCAAGAAGAATGATCCTTTCTCAGATTTTAATGAATGGACAGTTTTGTTCACAAATCCCTTAAACCATTATATACAGCAACCTTGTTTATGATCAGAGAACTTTAACAAATCAGTAAGAACAGTTTTCACTTAAACCCAGAATTAACAGATTCAATTTCAAAAGAACAGATTTAGTTCTTGACAGAATTAAGCAAAACCAGAAATGAGTGCAGGGATGAGAAGAAAAGGCACACAAGTTTTTATACTGGTTCACTCATACAGAGCTACATCCAGTCTCACCTCACCCCAAGGTGAAATCCACTAAAAACAGTACCAATTACTTACAAACACAGCAGTTCTTGAACACTACAAGAACAACACAAACAATGCTGAAAAAACCCTATTTCAGCACACCTTGCACTCCAAGAAACCCTATCAAGGAGTGACTAACACTTACACCTTTACAAACAAGAATAAAGGAAAGATTACACCTGAAAAGAAGATGCAAGAACTCAAAACCAGTAGTTCAATTTGCTGCAGAACTGCACCAGCACCTTCACCAAGATTCAAGGTTTCCTAGAACAAGCACACTTGAAAATCTCTTTGGAAAACCTTTCAAAAATCTTTCAATCCTTCTTCTCACATGGAAATTGTTTGATCTCTGTCAAAAACGTAATTGTTCAGCACACTCTCATGTGAGATAGACTTTTCTTTATATAGAAAACAGTTTCTAACTTCTTTTCAAAAAAACAGTTGAAAAGCAGTTATGAAAACAACAGATTCATTTTTTAACATAACAGATTTATTTTGTGAAAAGCGCCAACTCAGCTAACTGAAATAACTGTCTGAGTTGTACCTTTGGTGCCCTAACTAACTTGTGAAAAACCTTTCAACTGATCAAGGGGCAAACCGATTCTTTCACAGTGAAACAGATTAAATGAAGACAAGTAGGCCAGCTCAGCTTTAACTGAAATAACAAACTAAGCTTTGCATGTGGTCTCTAACAGAACTTTTAGAAAAGCCTTTTAACAGAGAAGAAATAAACAGATTCTTTCTCCATAAAACAGATTTATTTGTGTACAGTTTTAAAGCTTTTAAAACCATTTTAAAAACCTTTTCAAAACCCATTTAACCTCATCATGTGCTTGATCTAGACTTGGTTAGGCATCTAGGATAGGTTATACAGCAAAAGGCAATCATACACACTTACAAGCCTAATTACAAATGAATATAAAAACCTATTACAATCTTCAAAGCACTCAAGCCATTTTCTTCATCAAACACACATCAAGCCTTGGTAGGGAAGAAGCTTCCTCCAGCTTCAACAGTCATTACTAACCTCTTGAAGTACAAACACAAAATAGGAAATTGGAAAGCACTTCAACGAAATCAGTCAGCACTCAGACAACTTTTTATAACTCGGAAGGACTGAAAGTAGAAGCAAACGTAATTATGTTCCAAAAACACCTATTTTTATAGAAGGGTTTATGGTTTATGGTTTAGGGTTTATGATTTGTGGTTTAGGGTTTAGGGTTGAAAGGTTGTGATGTTAGTTGATTTTAGGATTACACATTTTAGAGGTTGTACTTTGTTTATGGTTTTTGAATTAGCAATTATAGTGATAAGCTCAAAGAAGATTGTCACTGGACACGAACTTAACCAAGTGGTTAAGTACGTGTGAAGGTTCTCTTCTAGAGAGCAAAAGAGAAAATACAAGTATAGAGTGAAGATGATGATGACTTGCGGAATTAAATGAACAAAAGATGAATAAGGCAATGTGAATACCAAAATCTAAAGAGTAGCATAAGAACACAAAAAGAATGGGAGGTGGTGCAAATGAATAAGGAAAAAGAGAAAGGATTAGAAAGCTTAAGGAGGAAGTTGATGATCACGCCACTTGGAGTGGTGGAAACCTCCAATTGAGTGGCGAAGTGTCGTCACTTAAAGTAGATTCTACCCAAGATAAGACCCAAATATCATATCACTTAAGACTCACTAAACACTTTGAGAAAGTTTCTTTTCTATTCAAGATTCAAGGTCAAAATACATGAGGCAAGACACCCTATTTATAGAAGAGGGTGCCTTGGTGGGCAAGAGTGAGAAGAGAGAAGAAAGAGGATGGCTAAGGTTGACTCTAGGTCAATGTCACACCTATAGAATGGTTTTCAGAAGCTAGGTTAAAAAACCCTAAACATAGGCGGCACGTGAAGAGCAAAATAGGTTTGGCACAAGCCCAATTTATACTAAGTAAACCATACTCTAATGAAAGTAAAAGTAATGAAAATAACTGGTGCTCAGGTCCAATTATGTGGGCTCTGCTCCTGGTAATCCTTTGAGGAATAATAGGTTCTGATGCACTAACTATGGAGTGCTCCTTGATGACTCTTTACGGCAAGTGCACCGCGTTGTCAAAAGTAATAATGTGTCCCTAAGGACGGATATTGATCCCAAAAGGAACAGTTGAATAATCAAGTAAAATATTCGTTAAATAAAAAATACAATAAAAGTTTGTTGAGAGTTGTTATGATAGCAAGAATTTACAATAAAACAAGTCAAAGAGTTTGTTGCTTCAAATGGAAAAAATAGGGATTGGATTTCATCTTTCTCACTTTTTTATTTATTTTGATTAGCATGACAATATTGTTCCCTTTGATTGATATTGATGTCCATATAAAAATCATTTATATTGATTCCTCACATATAAAATTATTAAAATGCTTCCTAAATATCGATTTCTTGCATATTAATAAAAATAACTTAGCTTTTAAGATTAGACGTTGATAGCAATTAATATTTCAAGTCTATTCCTAGCATTCAAATATGTTAAGTATTATTGATTAGGTTAGAACCCTAAAAATATTGTCCAGTAAAATTTAAGATTCTTGATCAAGAATTAGAAGCAAAACAATAATACCAATAATCAATCAAGAACAGGATATTATGTTAAGATATCACCTCAATACATAAGAGTTTGAACATATTACTCCCAATCCCAAAGGGTAGAATTAGTCACATATCTTATAACACCTTTTATTCTCCCAATTGGGTTACAAGTCACTCAATGGTGTTTTTCTCTCAATCTTGTACACTAGGGTCGAGCCTCAAGCCCCCTATTTAACTCAAATAGTCTTCATGAATGGTCGTCCAAGAATGAGAGGTATTTCAATATCTTTCTCTATATCCATGATTACAAAGTCAACTAGAAAATAAAATTTATCTACCTTTACCAAAAGATCTTCAATTATGTCACACGGATGCTTTATTGATCTGTTTGGTAACTGCAATGTCATCTTCGTAGATTGTTGTATGTGACATTAATTATCCTGTAGCGGAGGTTAGGTAGGCCAAGACATAAACGAATCATGGAATTTGGGCAACTAATCTCTTAAGTAGAAAATGTTGCACCTTGACTATCAATTATATCTTTTTGCCTAGTGGTAAGTGAATGATAAGTGTTCAACCTAACAATTACCCGATATACACATACTCACTTATCCTACTAGATTTCAAGTGACTCATATTGATCATGACACTGCGGAAAAAATCCTAAGTAACATTATCGAGGAAGACATATTGGTTCATGTATACAAATATCATAGTCACAAAAGAATCAACACTTTTCAAATTTTATGATTAGAGACTATAGTAGGATGCTTAGAGGACTTATTAGAAGTTGAAGACATCTTATGAAGCATGAATGATGAAGATTTGTTTGAGGAATAAGACCCTTTGGAGGATGAGGATAACCCTTTAGAGGGGATGTAACTAGCATATCATGGATCTAGATGTTTAGGATGCTCATGGTTTAGTTTAATTTCTTTTCTATTGTTGTATTGGATCAATATATCTTTACCAGTTGTTCCTAGGGTAGCTTAGAATTTATTTTGCTTAGGATGTAATATTTGAATAATGATGCACCAATTGCTTCCTGACCCTATTTCTATTTTTGTTAAGGATAAATCATGGTAATATGGTTCTCAAGTTTTATTGAAATAATCTCAATGTTCACTCTTTTATTCACAAATAAATAAATAAAATTTATAATAATGCAAATGTGAAAAACAAGAAAAACACAATAAATGTTGAATTGTGATTTAAAAAACTTTTGCAGTCTTTTCCAAGTATCGTTTGAATAAGTGTAATCAAACGATATATAGGTTTTGTTAGTCAGGTGAATTGAGAAAGATTTTCACAAATTGAGTTCTAACTCTTTTCCTCCTTAAGTTAAAACAATAATTATAACATACAATATAACTAGATAAGAAAAGAAAGAAATTACTCAAGATGTTTTTATATTGGTTTGTTTGTTAATAGAAACTATGCTTATTTCTCAAACAACTGTTTGATTTCTATTAACATATTAACGCTGCAAGATACAAGAGTATTCTTTCGGCTTGTATCGACTCTAACTAACTCGTATGAGTATTATTTAACAACAAGTCATACATGACTAATAGGAGTATTCTTTAACCATAAGCCACTCTTGGATAACACTAGTATTCTTTAACAACAAGTCACTCCTGGCTAAGACAAAGAAGGGTGTGATCAAAAGATCATGATGTTTTCTCACTAAAGAGGGGTTGCATCTTTCGACGTTTACAAGGATAAGTACTCTCTTCTAGTTTGTTAGATAAATACAATAGTGTTATTGCAATGTTTTATCACTTATGCAATTAAAACTCTTCTACTCTCTTCTTGATGAAGGCTTTATATAGGCACAAAAGAAAAAAATTCGTTGCAAATTCTTGTCTAGACATTAAGCGACTTCAGACTCATTTGAACATCTTCCTTGCGAGCAACTTAAACATAAAAGATGCAATAAATGCGCTCCATGCATGCATTAAATGCACTTCTCTTCAAACAACATCCTGATAGCTAGTTGGACTTATCAAGCTTTGGTTAGATTGTTTTTACTTGAGCTTGTGAGAAGTACAAAGTAGTACGAAGCAGAAAATGCTTTCCAGTGGTGTCAAAGGAAGCGTAAGGAAGTTGATGAAGTAAGGCAACTTTAGTTCATGTTTCAAGAGATCGCTAATGTGATAAAAGCTTTATATGAATCCTCTTGGTCAGACATAAGGAACAAACATTTCCTGCAACATAGAATAAACATGGAGATATTCGTGAAGTACGATGTTAGCTTTAGACTATATGTGTATCATTTGAGCATCACAAGGCTTACTAGACGTAAAAACAAGACTGCATAGTGTTGTATCATCTGATAAATGAAATTGTCTTAATTAATTAGAGTGCTTACCTCACTATACTAAAAAGGAAAACATATTATCTGAGATATTATGTATTGCACCTATTTATATATATATATATATATATATATATATATCACATGAGAAGAAGGAAACATACTTCATAAGAAAACACAAACATGTGCACTTAAGCTAAATGTAGTAATGTTTCATATCAATATTCAAATATTATAGTATCCAAAATTATAATGAAGATATGTTTAGAAGATTTCTCTCATACGCTTAAAATTTAAGCACTTATATATACAAGACAAAGAGACATAAAATAAATCTGCAACTCATATCTAGAATAAAACTTATCTAGTCTATATTCTTTTCTCTTAGTATTTATATTAATGGGAGAAAGAAATTGTTATATTTTTCAGTCCATGAAGTAATACCCTTGTAAGGAAGTCTTATTGTATATCTTCTGGAAGAAAACAATCCCTTAGTATTCATTTTTTTTTTTTAGCTAGAAGTGATCATAATGTATACTTAGAATTCTTAATCTTAGGAAAAGATTAAAAATCGATAGTCAGGAATGCATAGTATACTCACTTTATATTCATTGTCTAATTATAATTGAATCATTTAAAAGTTTCTTATAAGAGAACTAGACGTAAAGTGTTAGTGTGAACTAATATAAAGTATTTATGTCTTTCTTTTCATCTAAAAGGTTTGTTATTATATGGTTTAGTATCCATGTTAAAATGTTTTGTGTTCTATTTAACCTCGTGTTTAGAGTTTGTTTGATACTTCACCTAACTATCATTGCATAGATTTTCTGAAAATGTTTTAGAAAAAAAATTTAACAAGTAGATATTTCTTATTAGACCATCTACTTATATTTGTTTTCCAACTAATTTTGCAAAAAAAAAAAACCTTTTTCTTCCAATATATCCTTTCTAAAACTAACATATTATAGCTTGATATCAGATTTAGTTCACTAAGGTTAGTTCTTTGCTAAGTCTAAAAGGAAAAATCCTACAAAACAAATGAAAACTGAAAGATATTTTAAAGTTAAAATATAAATATTTTTTAAAATATAATAGACGTTGCAATGTATTTTTTTTTTTAGTTTTGAAGTTTTCTTAAGTTACTGGCTAATTATTATTTAAAACTTATGTTCAATTAAAATTAATTGTTTCATTAAAATTATTTAAACATAAATATGTGGCGTATAATAATTGATAGATAAGTATGCACTTTAAGTATGTAATAAAGGATTCGATATTCTTAAGTTAAGATAAACACAAAAATATGTGTTAGGAGAGATCAACTCCTTATTTTGAAAATTTATTTTTATTTTCTCTTCATAAAAAATCTTTAAACAAAAAATAATTTTATTTTATTAATTTTAAATAATCTATTTTTGTAAGTACTCGCTACCAAAGTCTAACTCAATTATTTTGATTTTAAATATAATAAAAGTAATTTTTGAAATAATAATACATGTTACTGCTGGTTAATTTTTCGTCTTTTTACTATAAGAAAAAATTGAATTTTGTCTCTCCAATTCAAACTTTAGATCTCTGTAACTTGTAACAAGAAAATTATTGTAATGTATTTTGTCACAATTTTTTTTACGTAATAAACGAATTTTTAATGTAAATTATATTATAATATTATAATATCGACATCAACGATAGTTAGCATGAAATATTTTAACATCTTGGTCCATAATGGATCTGTTTGATAATGACTCATTTCAATAGTTTCTTTACTACAAATATTTAAGAGATTAAAAATTTGGAAAAAACAAAAATCAATAGAGATAGAAGATGAAAAATATATTTAATTTTTTATTTATTATTTAAAATACATAAATGCACCCAAATGCATTGCTTATAGAATAAGTGTGAAATTTGAAAAAATAAATGTGGATACGTTTGTCGTTTTGTGATGGTTTTCCGTAAGGATTATGTTGTTTGATTAAAAGGGGCACAGAAGAACAGAAGGAGGTAAGTAAGCAACCATGTGATAGCACTTCATCACTCAAATTATGGACCCTACCTTCCCTCTTCTCCACGCCATTCATTATCTTCAATTCCATTCTTCATTCTCATTACCACACACGTGCTCAATCCCTCATCACACCACAAATTTAATGATTTCGTCTTTTAATTCAATCATTTCAAATATCAGTTATCGTAAAATATGTTATTCAATAATTGATTTTTCATTAAAAAAAATCCTACGATTATAATAAGTCACAAAACTATTTTTCATTAAATTTCGACATTATAAATAAAATAGTTAAAAATATAAGCAAACAAGGAAGTAGTAATGTAATTTGCTTTATGTATTTATGTGTGAGGGTTCATTTTTTATAACCTTGATTACGGAAATTTGCAGTGGCAGTGTTGTTAGTGTACCTAGACCCATCAGTTAGAAGATTTGTTGGATTATTGTAATTAACAAGAATTGAATTCGAAATTATATATCCAAATCAATGATTTTCATTTGTCTTATTTAGCTGTTGTCTTGTCGGGTTTTGTTAAGATTGTTCCAATTGCTGTCCAATTCCAATTTTGCAACTAGTTCCATGTCATAAAACAGTTATCTTAAAATGACAGCAAAAAAGAGCTTATTCCATAGGATAATACGAATCTAGCTTCATTACACTTTTTTATAATGTGCTAATTAATAGTAAGACCTAAAAAAAGTGATAGGGTTTAGGAATATATATATATATATATATATATATATATATATATATATATATATATATATGTATGTATGTATGTATTGGCTAGCTCCATATACATCATTCTAGATATTATTACATAGCAACCTATATACGTGGCTATGTTTAAACCACCCATATAATTAACAAGCCATTTCAATTAATGCAATCAATAATTCAAGTTTACTCTCTGAAATTAATTGCACTAAATTAATTAATCTAATATAAAACATTTTTATAATGCCGTTAACCAGTGAAGGATACATACCCTATAATGTAGGAGTATACGCGTGGCAATGTAAATGTTTAAACAACTATACATAGTAGCTGCCCTATTGCATAGGATCTATAGTAGTAGATTTGCCCATAAAAAAATTATGTAGTAGATTTTATATGCATGCATGTTTCTTGACAAAAAGAAAATCTTTTGATACCACTATCTTTTAGTTTTTTTTTAATTACAAAGTTAATTATGTTAATGTTATTTAAATTGTTCGTATTTTCAATAATAAATTGCTATATATAATTTATAACATTAGTTTAATCCTTCAATATATGTATTCTTTTATATATAATCTCCGTATACATGCAACTGAATATATATATATATATATATATATATATATATATATATAATTTAAGTTTAATTACTCTTTTAATTTTTGTATTAAAAGTTAAAAATTAATTCAATTTCAAGATTTTAAAAAGATTTAATATAATTTCATTTTTTTATAAAATGAGTCTAATGAAATTTTTCTCTTAGCGATTATGCTAATCCACGTTAAATCATACTATATGTTGTTATTATGTCGAATCGTTTCAATAAAATTGTAACTACTACCTTAAATTATTCTAAAAAAATTAAAATTAATTATATTGAACTTTTAAAAAAAAATTAGAACCACATTAAAAAATTTAAAATTTGAAATTAATTTAATTTTTTTATTTTAATATAAAAAATAAAGCCTATGATGTAATTTCGAAACTTTTGTTTATTATAGATTATATATTTATTTGGGTAGTTGGGCGTTTCATTTATGATCTGAAATTTGTTTGATATGTGATTATATTTATTTATATATTCCCCCAGGTTGTGTGAAAATTGCACGTCCATAATTTATAGGGCATGGTGATGTTAGACCATATTCGTATACAGCGGGGATCTGGAAGTAGGTGTAGTTGTAGCTGTACATGGCCCAGCGATTGAGTGAGACAATTGCCTCCCATATTTGTCATTATTGCCTTCAGATATTAAGATACAATTTTACTTCAATTAACACATCTTACCACTATTTATACACTAAATCACTTTTGCTTATCTTTATTCTTCTTCAAAATTCATTCACCCAACAATAATGTCAAATATTGTTTTAATTAGGGTTCGGTATAGAGACTCAGGTCCATTAAGTATGTTCTTTCTGTAATTTGTGAGTTTGTTTTTAGATGTAATTTTATAAAATTTTCTTTTCCAAAAAATTTAACTGATTCATAGACTGAAAAATTCAGTGACAAGAAAAAAAAGTTTTCTTAATAATAATAATATGTTTTTAACTGGAATGCGAGACTCATAACGAGATGAATATTTTTTAATAGAATATTTGGATAAAATGGAACTGGACGAATTCCAATATAATGTATTGGAATCAGAGAATCGATAATAGGCAAATTATTCCATGGCGAATATGCGACGATGAAACCTCACGAACCACGATGCTAACCATATGAAGTTGTTGGCATAGTTTTCGTTAAGTGATTACATATTTCAAAATTTTCACAAGTAAAATTTTATCGCCCCTTCCGATAAATTGATATTTATAAATATAAAAAAAAATCATAATAAAAGAAATTGAATTTTAAACATTTTTTTTTCTAGTTCATATCAACTCCCAATAATTTGTTGGCGAGAAAGAGAAGATAACAAGTTATCTGATTTTTTAATTTAAAATTATTTAACTAGTTTGGAACAGTATTATGCTTGATTTGGGATGACGTTAATTGATCATAATGATTCTATTTCACATTTCTTGCATTTTAGTTTGTGCAAGGTTTCAATCTTTGTAAATATTGTTTGGGGAAGTGTTTGGATTGGTGAGATTTTGAGACATAGGAATAAACACATATTTAAAGAGGACTGATTGACCATTTTGAGATTTTTTTCCTTGGTTTAACTAAAAGTTTGGTCCTGGTTAACAACTAAATTTGTTTCTGCATGTTTTTCTTTTTTCTGATTGGTATCTTGATCTGTGAACTTGTTTGTTTTTCTTATTAAGAGTCAATTAAAGGTTTGGTCCTGATTAATAACTAAATTTGCTTCTGCATGTTTTTTCTTTTCTAATTGGTGTCTTGATTGGTGGACTTGTTTGTTTTCTATCAAGAGTCAACTAAAGGTTTGGTCCTGGTTAACAACTAAATTTGCATCTGCATGTTTTTTTTTCTGATTGGTGCCTTAATCCGCGGACTTGTTGTTTTTTATCAAGAGTCAACTAAAAGTTTGGTCCTGGTTAACAACTATTTGCTTCTTCATGTCTTGATTCGTGGACTTTTTTTTTTTAATCAAAAATCTTTTATAATTTTGAGTAGGTGAATTTTATGATGTTTTCTTTAGTTATCTCAATTAGCTTTTAGTAAATTTATAGAATCTCTTCTTTTAAGAGAAATTATTTTATAAAAAAATTAAACTACTCTAAAATAATTTTTATTTATTTATTTTTTTCTTATCAATAAAAAAAAAACTCAAAAGATTCCTCATACTCAAATACACGAAATACGTTTAAACCATAAGAGAAAGCAAATAAGTGTTTTTTTTTTCAAAATGCATGCAAAAATATTGGCCAAGTCAAGGTGAAACACTTAAATGCCGATAAAAAAAATGTTAAAGTCCTGAGAATATTAGTAAAGTGCTTTTAGTTGTCATAATTATTATATATGTTGCTCAAAAACAGAGTTCAATTTTGGTTTAAAAGTCTCATGTTGTAAAATTAATATGATATCAAGTCATCTGATCAAGTTATTTTTCAATAAATTTATTAAATTATTTCACAATGTACACATAAAATAAAAATCAAAACAAAAAATAAGTTTTTTTTAAAGAATATTTTAGATACTGCGTCCATACAGTTTTCAGGGTGATGACGAACTTAGTCTTTAGTATATTTATACTTTAGATTTAATACTGAATAGTCAAAGAATACGTTTTTTACAAGTCCTTAGGCTGATGAGAAATTTAGTTATGTTATAAACCTTTCGCTATTTAGAGTGGAGACTGAAGATTGTATACCCCAAATATATACAATATTTGGTATTTCTTCTTTTTTTCTTCTTTTATGAAAGAGGGGGGAATTACATTGTTAATTAACCAATGAGTGCATCCACTTTTACATGATACATGAATGTCTTATCAACATATCTCACAATAATAGAAGGTATAAAAGAACATTAATGATTAAAATAATTTAAAAGTGAGTATGTTCTTCATATTCCTTGTGTTTCTACTTACAAGACCAAACAAACTAAAAGTGTTTTTTTTAAGGTTGAATTTGTAACACCCCATAATTTATATATAAATATTACAATAAAAATTTTACTAGATTCTATACAAATTTGTAGTTTTTCAAAACATTCCTAATACATTATTAGGATTTATAGAAATATAAATATTTACATATCCGTAGCTCAAAATAAAATTTTGAAACCTATAAGGCTCTCCTGCACCTATATGATCATCTGCTCGTGTACATAGTACAGTCATCGCAGTTCAAACACCACACGAAAAGCAAGGGTAAGCTAGTGCAAAGAAAATCCATAACATAATTCATAGAAATAGAACCAATTTAGACTAATAATTTATAAACATTTCTTTAAATGATTTCATGTAAAATTTCAATACCAATTCCATCATTCATATAGACCACATATGGATCTATTTTCAATCATAATCATTGGATTTCATTTCAATCCCACTTCGTCTTCCGGAAGACTCATTAAGTATGCCCCTACCAGAGACTAACACCTGACCCAAAGATTACCAGCAAATCTAATAGAAAGGATCAAGGTAAGTTCAAACATCCAATACCGAGTGTATACAGTGGGACCCGATGTGTATGAACTCCCTCTCAGCTTCTCACCACCTAATATCTTAGTCTACATGACTTAGATCATTAGTGAAGCCAGAGGATCTCCGTTAAACATAGGCTTTTCATACTTAACGTACCATCAAACAACAACTCATACATTATCCCAAATGTATGACATCAATTTCATACTATTTACATCATTCGTATATAATACATATCATTCAATCACATAACGTTTAAAAATTCATATCATTCCATAACTTTTCCAATGTTAAAAACAATATTTAACTCTCAAACTATCAAAATATAATATTTATAAAGTTTAAATAATATATAAACAAACACACAATATATAAACAAATAACACTTTGCAAGAGAAATTCAATATTGGGATCACGTCCCTCCCGCATTCAGATCTTCTGTCCTAGGGTGCTATTAAAAATTGAATTTAGCTTCCCTTACCTCAATTGCTTGCTTTCCAAGCAACTTCTAGAATTTTATTTCCCACAGTCTGGATAAGCTTCAAGATTTACGGGCCTAATTCAAGTTATCCAAACAGAACAAAAATTCAGTATATAGTAGAATAAGTTGAGAGGGTTAAACTTCTCAATTGACCCCACCAATATTGATGACTAAATCTTAAGGAAAAACAGAGAACAAAAGATATTTAGAGTAAAAATGAACTTACTCTGTTTAAAAATCTGATCGGGTAGAAATGTTCCTTAACTCCTCAGCTACAGCGTAGTATGATCAGATTCTAAAATAGATGAAGTTTGGGAGAGAAAATTAGGAGATAGGGAGAGAAAAGCATATGGAGGGAGAGAGAGAAAGAAAGAATGTGTGTGACGGGGGTGGGGGTCTGCTGCTTTTTTTTTAAAAAAAAAGCGTTGTTACATTATCTCCAACTACAAAAATTTTCGTCCTCGAAAATGAACTTACCAAGAAAGAGGTTAAGATATGATGCTTGTATCTCCTCTTCAATTTCCCAAGTGGAATCTCCAGAGATGAGATCCCACAATACTTTCACCATGGGAATACTTCTTTCACGAAGTTGTTTCACTTGTGAATCTAAAATTCTGATTGGTCTCACTTCAAATGACAGATTTTCTTTCACCTGGATGAAATCAGACTCTAGAATGTGGTTAGGATCGGGTACATACTTTCTTAGCTGAGATACATGGAAAATATTCTGAATGTTAGCTAAAGGAGGAGGCAAAGCAATTTCGTAAGCCACAGGGCCTATTCTCCTGAGAATTTGATAAGGTCCTATGAACTTAGAAGTCAATTTCTTGGATTTGAGTGCTCTTCCTACACCAGTGAACGGTGTAACTCTCAAAAAGACATGCTCGCCCGCAGAGAATTCTAAAGGTCTTCTTCTTTGATCTGCATGAGACTTTTGCCTGCTGAGAGATGTTTTCAATCTTTCTTGAATCATTTTGACTTTCTCATTGGTTTGTTGTATTAATTCTGGTCCAATTAACACACTCTCACCATTCTGAAACCAACACGGAGGTGTCCTGCACTTTCTTCCGTACAATGCCTCAAAAGGAGTCATTCATATGTTTGCTTGGTAACTATTATTTTAGGTGAACTCTACCAATGGTAGAATTTCATCCCAATTGCCCAAATGATCTAACACACAAGTCCTAAGCAAATCCTCTAAGGACTAGATAGTTCTCTCTGATTGTCCATCAGTCTGAGGATGGTATGCTGAACTAAGTCTGAGTTTAGTCCCCAAGGCTTCTTGAAGTGTTTGTTAGAATCTTGAGGTGAATCTGGGATCTCTATCTAAAACTATGCTGGAGGGTATACTATGCAGTCTGACTATTTCATCTATGTAAATCTGGGCTAACTTCCGGATAGAAATTCTCAAGTCTATAGGTAGGAAGTGCGTCGTCTTTGTCATCCTGTCCACTATGACCCAAACAGAGTCATGCTTCCGCAAAGTACGTGGTAAGTGGGTAACAAAATCCATTGAGATACTATCCCACTTCCACACTGAAATGTCTAACTGAGTTAACATGCCTCCAGGTCGTTGATGTTCAATCTTTGATTTCTGACAAGTCAAGCAAGCAACTACAAACTTAGCTACATCATTCTTCATGTCATGCCACCAATAAGACTTCTTGACATCTTGATACATCTTGGTCGTTCCTGGATGTAAACTGAGTTTGCTTTTATGACCTTCAGATAACACTGTTTGCTTTAGTTCATTATCCTCTGGTATGCATATTCTATTTTTGAATCTCAAAATACCATCCACTCCTAAAGAGAAGTCTTTAGCTTTGTCAGTGTTTAATAAGCCCATAATGTTCTTTAATTTTGAATCTTCCAACTACTTTTCTTTCACCTTCTCCAGAAATTCATTAGTTATAACAAGTGTATTACAACTAATGCAATTTGAAGACATGGAAACATCCAAATTCATACTTCTGAAATCTTCAATCAATGTTAACTCTCTAATCATAAGCGACGACATTTGTATCTTTTTATGACTCAACGCATCTGCAACAACATTTGCCTTCCCAGGATGGTATATTAGCTGGAAATCATAGTCCTTTAAAAAAATTCAATCCATCTCCTCTACCTCATATTTAACTCCTTCTGATCAAACAAATACTTTAAGCTTTTATGATCACTGAACACATTAAAACTAACTCCATAAAGAAAATGTCTCCATATTTTTAAAGCAAAGACAACTGCGGCCAATTCTAGATCATGAGTTGGATAGTTTCTTTCATGCACCTTTAACTGACGAGAAGCGTAGGCAACAACTTTCTTATTCTGCATCAGAACACAACCCAATCCCTGATAGGAAGCATCACAGAAAACTTCAAAAGATTGATTGGTATCAGGGATTGTCAATACAGGAGCATTAGTCAACTTTCTTTTCAACTCTTCAAAGCTTCTCTCACATTGTTCAGTCCATGCAAAAGGATGATCCTTTCTAGTCAATTGGGTCAAAGGAGCCACTATTTTAGAAAAGCCTTCTATAAATCTCCTGTAATATCCTGCTAACCCGACAAAGCTTCTAATTTTTGTAACTGTTTTAGGACGTTCCCACTAAAGTACAACCTCCACTTTAGAAGGATCTACTGATATTCCCTGTGCAGAGATGACATGTCCTAAAAACTGTATTTCTGACAGTTTTTAGGATATAACTGTTTTTCTCCCAAAATGTTCAGGACAGTTTTAAGATGTTCTGCATGTTCTTCCCTTGTACGAGAATAGATCAAGATATCATCTATGAACACTACCACAAACTTATCAAGAAAATGTTTGAATATCCGATTCATATAATCCATGAAGATAGCTGGAGCATTGGTCACACCAAATGGCATGACCAAAAATTCATAGTGACCATACCTTGATCTAAAAACAGTCTTCTGAACATCTTCCGCTTTCACTGAAATTTGGTGATAACCTGAGCACAGATCTATTTTAGAAAAGACAACTGCCCCATGCAACTGATCCATCAGATCATCAATTCTAGGAAGAGAATATTTATTCTTTATTGTTAACTTGTTTAATTGTCTATAATCTATGCATAGACGTGACAAACCATCTTTCTTCTTCACTAATAGCACTAGAGCTCCCCATGAAGAAACACTAGGTCGAATGAATTGTTTCTCTAATAAGTCTTCTAGTTGTTTCTTCAATTCTGCTAACTCCGCTGGTGTCATTCGGTATGGAGAGATTGACACCAGGCCTACTCCAGGAATCAAGTCAATTGCAAACTCTATCTCTCTCTTTGGTGGAAGACCATAAATCTCATCATGGAATACATCCATAAACTCCTGAACTACAAACATCTCTTTTTGTACTTTATCTGTAACTATAGAATAAGCCAAAAGCATAAAACATCTTGCACCTTCTTGTATCTCTCTCTCAAACTGATAAGCTGAGATAACCTGCATTCCTTCTAATTTAGGGAAAATTAACTTCATCTGACCACAATCTATAATTAGCAGACAACTAATTCATTCCCAAAATAACCTCCAAATCTTTTAGAGGTATACAAATCATGTTGATCTTGTATCTTTGCCCATCTATAATTACTAGACACTCAGCACACATGGAAGAAGTTACTATAATACCTTCTGTTGGTGTAGATACCACCAACTCAAATTCTAACTCTCGGATTGACAACTTAACTTTCTTAGCACAATCAAAAGATATAAAAGAATGGGTTGCCCTAGAATCAAACAATACAGATAATTGTGTTCCAAGGATAGAACAAATACCTCTAACAAGGCTATCATACTTCGAAGCTTTAGCTCCATAAATGGCAAAAACTCTACCAGTAGCTCTGGGTTTGTGATTATTATTCTGATGTACTCCAGTAATATTTGGGACTGGAAGTCTGGCACGACAGTCCTTCGTAGCATGACCATATCTATGGCATCTATCACATGTAGCGTTTGGCACTGGATGAGGACAAAATTTAACTATGTGTTCCCCACCACATCTAAAACATTTGACATTTGGTAGCAACTGAGAAGTAGGCCCTCCACTCCTGAAGGATTGAGGTCTGGAATAAGGCTTCTTTTTATCTTCATATTTGGGTGTGCTTTTAGAAGGTCCTCCCACTTGAGGCTTAGCAAGTTTGCTACTACTTTTCAAACTCTCCACTACTTTTGATTTCTCTACTAGAGCAGGGAAATCTCTAATGGACATAGGAATCACCACTTCTTTAAGCTCTTGCTTCAACCCAAACTCAAATTTTCTACATCTCCAAGCCTCAGTCATGGTCTGGGTGTAGAATCTAGCTAGGTGTTTGAACCTAGTAGCATATTCAGTGACTAAAAGATTTCCTTGTTCCAGCTGCATGAATTCAATTTCTTTTGCATATCTAACACTATCAGGAAAATACTCCTCTAGGAATCTTATTTTGAAGTTCTCCCAAGTGGCATTTTCTCCTTTGTCTTCCATCATTTGCTTCATGCCTATCCACCAAAATTCAGCTTCTTCAGTTAGTACATAAATGGCATAGGATAACTTTCTCTCTTCAGGGCCTTGAGTAGCTTCAAAGATTCTTTCTATGTCTCTCACCCACTGGTCTGCTTCATCTGGATTTACCTTTCCATTAAACTTGGGTGGATTGTGTCTCAGAAAATCCTCCAGACTAAAGGTATGGGGTTGTTGATGAAGCTGAGATGTTTCAGCTACTAATCTAGTAGTTTCTAATTGATGAAGGGCAGCTTGATGTTGTTGTGCCATAGTAGCACTCTGTTGTTGCAAGGCTGTTGCCATCATCTCTATTGCCCGAGCTAAGTTGGGCATATCTCCTGGTGGAGGAGGAGTAGGTGGTCTACGTGCCATCTTCTAAGCACATAAATAATTGGATTAGAAATTACTAAAAATTTCCAACTACATCTTTAAGACAAATAAACTTCAAAGATATAATCATACGAAACAGGTAAAAAAACTAATCAAAACTTATCTCTAAAATGTACTCTAGCTACTTAGAATTAAGATAGAAAATAATATTGATCTAGTCATGAGTGTGCACCCTCACCACTCTATCAAGATTCTTTTCATTCTTAATACTTTCATCTTTATTCATAACAACTACTTTGCTCAAGCACAAAACAGATTCAAGAAAACAACTTTCTCAAACATCTCATTAGAAACTTTTAACTAAGTCTTAAAGCTAGACTTAAACAAAAATCTACACGCAGGAGAAACACAATAAATCCACTACCCTCAAGTCATCCTAAGGATGAACCGCTCTGATACCATTAAATGTAACACCCCATAATTTACATATAGATATTACAATAAAAATTCTACCAGATTCTATACAAACTTGGAGTTTTTCTAAACATTCCTAATACATGATTAGGATTTATAGAAATACAAATATTTACATATCCGTAGCTCAAAATAAAACTTTGAAACCTCTAAGGCTCTCCTACACCTGTACGATCATCTGCTTGTGTACATAGTACAGTCATCGCAGTTCAAACACCACACGAAAAGCAAGGGTAAGCTAGTGCAAAGAAAATCCATAACATAATTCATAGAAATAGAACCAATTTAGACTAATAATTTATAAACATTTCTTTAAATGATTTCATGTAAAATTTCAATACCAATTCCATCATTCATATAGACCACACATGGATCTATTTTCAATCATAATCATTGGATTTCATTTCAATCCCACTTCGTCTTCCGGAAGACTCATTAAGTATGCCCCTACCAGAGACTAACACCTGACCCAAAGATTACCAGCGAATCTAATAGAAAGGATCAGGGTAAGTTCAAACATCCAATACCGAGTGTCTACAGTGGGACCCGGTGTGTATGAACTCCCTCTCAGCTTCTCACCACCTAATATCTTAGTCTACATGACTTAGATCATTAGTGAAGCCAGAGGATCTCCGTTAAACATAGGCTTTTCATACTTAACGTACCATCAAACAACAACTCATATATTATCCCAAATGTATGACATCAATTTCATACTATTTACATCATTCATATATAATACATATCATTCAATCACATAACGTTTAAAAATTCATATCATTCCATAACTTTTCCAATGTTAAAAACAATATTTAACTCTCAAACTATCAAAATATAATATTTATAAAGTTTAAATAATATATAAACAAACACACAATATATAAACAAATAACACCCTGCAAGAGAAATTCAATATTGGGACCACGTCCCTTCCGCATTCAGATCTTCTATCCTAGGGTGCTATTAAAAATTGAATTTTGCTTCCCTTACCTCAATTGCTTGCTTTCCAAGCAACTTCTAGAATTTTATTTCCCACAGTCTGGATAAGCTTCAAGATTTACGGGCCTAATTCAAGTTACCCAAACAGAACAAAAATTCTGCATATAGTAGAATAAGTTGAGAGGGTTAAACTTCTCAACTGACCCGACCAATATTGATGACTAAATCCTAAGGAAAATCATAGAACAAAGGATATTTAGAGTAAAAATGAACTTACTCTGTTTAAAAATATGATCGGGTAGAAATGTTCCTTAACTCCTCAACTACAGTGTGGTATGATCAGATTCTAAAATAGATGAAGTTTGGGAGAGAAAATTAGAAGATAGGGAGAGAAAAGCATATGAAGAGAGAGAGAGAGAAAGAATGTGTGTGACGGGAGTGGGGTCTGCTGCGTTTTTAAAAAAAAAGTGTTGTTACTTGTTTCCTCTATTAATTACTTTTAGAATAAAATATTTCCAAAACCAGTGGACAAATATCTAGACTAAAGAGTATTTTAATGAATAATTTAGAAAAAAAATACACATAAAAATTATTTAATAACAATTAATTTAGAAAAAAAATAATTAATCACTTTAGTTAGTAATGACGAAGTTAGATATTATTTTAATAAACTAAAAAGTTATTGATATTTAAAATAATTTTTATTATTAATAAAAATTTATAAAAAAATTCTAAATCAGTATCAAATATTACCTATCAAAGTTTTAGCTACTAACTACTTTAGATTCTAAATAAGTTTCTAATTTTAAATTAAATATTAATTTAGAATCTAAAGTAGTTAGTAGTTAAAATATTGGTAGTTAATGTTGTATACCAATTTAGAAACTATTCTATAAATTTTTATTAATAATATAAATTAGTTTATATATCAATAATCTTTTAGAATAGTATTTAACTTAGTCATATAGTGATTTATTATTTTTTTTCTTTAAATTTAGTTGTTGTTAAATAATTTTTTTTAGTGATAAATTTAAGACAAATTTATTATTATAGACTACTAAAATAATGACTTTCATTAATCCGATAGATTAGATAATTGAATATTATAAATACAAATAAAGGGAGTAATTAGGATAGAAAAGATAATCATTTGTTTCTTATGGAAAAACTGGAGGAATGATTTAGCTAATCAATATTTGAACAATAATAGTTATATAGCATTGCATAAATAATTCTTAGCTACGAAAAATCTTGGATATTTTGATATCTAATGTGGTTTCTATTATTAATAAAAAAAATATAATCTAGTTTATAAATTGATATTTAATTAGCTACGAAAGTTTTAGGTGTCAATTACTTTAGATTTTAAAGTTGGTAGATAAAATCTTGGTAGAATTAAATACCAAATTAGAAAATAGTTTATAAAATTGATTTTTGTAAAATCCCTTTAGGTTGTTAAGGTTTTTCCTAATGCTCGAGCTTTGGTGTGGATAAGCTTGGAAAGTTGCAACTAGATCGAATCTAGCTAGAAAAGGGATTTTGTCAACTTCCACTTTCTGCCCATTATGTCTACAACATAAAAAAACAATGTTGCATCTCTTTACATCATATGATATTGTATCTTTGGTGTGGTATGCATGTTGGAGGTGGGTAGGTTCTTAATCAACACAACATAATAATGTCATGACCCATTTTCTGCAATTCCTTCCAATTAAACCATAAGCAAAACTTGGGGTGGAAAGGTATGTGACTTGCAATAGTATGGTGCATTTGGAAACTTAGGAATGATGTTATCTTTAAAGAGGAGAAGGTAGATCCAAAGGGGATTCTGTATATGGCCCAATTAAAATCTTGGATTTGGCTGAAAAGTAAACTACCTAGCTTTAATTACTCTTTTTCATATTGGTTTTTATGTCCTAATCAATGTTCATTGAGTATTAGGTGATTCTGGTGCCAACTAATTGCTTGTTGGTGCAATTCTTCTGCATGTGTCGAGACTATGCTCAGGGTCTAGTGGTGATTTTCTTTTTTGTACCCTTATTTGTAATGGTTATGTTCTGTATCCGCCCACATGGAATTTTGGGGCAATTTGGTTTCAACAACATGTAGAGAAAGGTTTTTCGTTTGTACAAGTATGTAAGGATGGTGGACTTTTATCAAGAGACAACATATTGGCTTTCGTTCTGCAACTTTCTACATGAGGTTTTGTTTGTTGGTCTACATCTATCCGTGGGAAAGGAATGAGGTAATCTATGTATATCATGTTTGGATTTGAGGTTTTTTGGTGGTGTAAGTGTTGTCATGATGTGGAGGGGGACACCTACAAAGGTTGGAGGCTCTCGGATGTAAAGCAATCTACTCCGACTTTCTCTTTATTTTGTGAGAACAAATTTCACCTTTGCTTCTAATGCATCTCCAACAATGCTGGTATTAAGAGCTCATGGTTGTGCTTAAGTCTTTTGTGAGGGTTGCTTTTTGGTTAGCTTTTGCTGAGATAGTATATCTTTTTGTTTGTGTGCCTACTACTCTTAGTATTGCCATATTTGCCTATAGTAGGACTTGTTTTTGTATAGTTGCTCTGTTGATAGCTAGTAAGGTGGTAGTCATCTGATGGTTCTTTCTTTTGGGGGTTATGTAGAAATCATAACCTTTTGGGATGTAAAAGGGTTGGAGCACCCCTAAAATGTTCCATATTAATTCATTCTTTTGTTGATTAAAAAAAAATATCTCATTGTGGCAACCATCTCATTTTTGTAATGGCAATGCCCTCACCTTCCAAATAGCCTCCTCCTAACGACCACCTCATGTTCATATTGTAATTGTAGCATTTCATCTATGGTTCAATTCCTACTTTGACTCTCTAGCTTAAATTTATCTTTTCTCATTCTCGCACTTACGCATTTACGTTAGATTTCTACAAATTTTATATGTTGGTTGGATACTTGATTTGGTTGATAGGATATGGAGATTTTTTTCACTAATAATTTATGCACACTCTTACTTTTACAACATAGGAAAAAGGTACTTCATCCCTTAATTACATCAATAACCATTTTTAGATTATTTTTTTAGTGCTCTAGAGAGAAACTATTATATATTTCTCTTTTTATGTTTAGTGCTTTGAGTTATAAGGCAAAAATCTCTCTATTGTATGTTAACTAGACTACCTTATTTTGTCTTTCAAGCTATGGGGTGAGGTTGGAAACCAAAGAAAAAATATTCACAAAGAAATAAAATATATAAAGAAATACATTTTACAAACTTGTCACACAATAGTGGTTTTTCTTAAATACGATCCTAAATTATTGTTTTTTTTATCATGTAAGGCTCATATAACTTATATGCAAGAAAAATAGTTAACCATATAAGCGAAAACATGTTTCTTACAAATAATAACTTATATGACCTTAAGAGCTAATAATGTTATTTCTTTGCAAACATTATTAGGTTGTAAACAATCACATCCCTTATATGACCTTAAGAGCTAATAATGATATTTCTTTGCAAACATTATTAGGTTGTAAACAATCACATCCCCCGAAGCTCCAAAATGCTAGCGAAAAGTAGATGAAAAAAGAATAAAAAAACACTTAAAACTCTTATTCATTAGCATTTTGTTTTGTAAATCCTTCCCATTTTTTAAGTAGAGTAAGGACATGGGGAGCAAGAACCAAGTTATTGGCTAAAAGCAAATGAATAAAAGAAAAAATGACTTGCTTTTATGGCATTTGAAAAGCCCCAAAACTAAATTGAACTAGTATGAACTAAAGTTTTTTTATTAGTAAATAAAATAATAAATAATGCAAAGTATTTCAGGGATACTCCAAGTCTTTATACAAATAACAAAACTACCTCTTACAAAAGAGTATCAAATTGGAACCATATTGAACTAATTTGAATAAAAACTTAACTCGACTATTCTTCAAAATAAACTTGTTCTTCGAAGGGAAAAATATGAATATAGGGGTGATAGTGGTAAAAATAAAAGAAAAATATGATTTGGCGAATGGGAAAGGAGAGAAGAAAAAGGTGTAAAGGATCATATACTCACACGGAATCATTATTATTTATTCAATCATATCATGTGTGTATAATATCTCCTACTTGGCAATTTTAATGGAGTCAATATGTTGGCAATACAAGATATATTATGTCTACTTATTCTAATAAGCAATGTATATATGTTTAGATATCCATTTTTATTAATCTATATGAAATTCTCAATTGTTGTAATTGGTTTAGATTAAAAGTAATTTAATTTGTTATTGTTCTAGTGCAACAATACCACTCCTCTAGTGTGGTTATTGTTCTATATCCATCATTTATAGTTGAAATACTGTGTATGATGGGGCAAAACTCAAAATCACCAACATAGAACCTATTTGGTTATACAATTTTGTTTGTAAACATTTTGTTAGAACTTGATTTGAATTAAGTGGTGTTAAATTTTGGCTTGAATTAAGTATTGCTAAAATTTGTGTATTTTATTGTTAGAAATTAAGTGTTCTTAAAACTTGGTTTAGATTTTGTGTTAAAACTTACTTACGTTGTATGATTGAACAAACCCACATATGATATTTTAATACTGGGTTATACTTATTATGAAAAAATATTAGAAATATTGTATATATAACAAAAAAAAAAATATTTTTTAGTATAAGTATTGATGGATTTATCGACAATTTTTTTAACTAGCAAATTTTCATTCTTTCATAGATGATTCATATATTTTTTACCTGCATCAATTATTATAAAAACCCACATATATCAATTACCTACACATCAGTATGTAATATTGACTATAAAAAATTAACCATAAATAGTACATGGATAATATTACATATAAATATTTTTTATTAGTTATTTACTCATGCTAATTGCTAATGAAAGTTACTTATAGAAATTTCTATTGAAAGTTACTTATAGGAATTACGTACTGACCAATATTTTCTTTATGTAAATTTATCAAATGATAGATTCCGACAAATAATTGTACTGAGGTCTTATTTATCAACAAATTTTGTGTGTTTATCACCGAATTGTTTTGTTGGAGAAAATAATCTTTTTATTTTCTATGTGAAGGCAAAGAAGCACATCTATTATGTAAAATGAACCACACGAGAGTGCTATATTTTTAGTTTGGTTAAGTGATTTATGTATAACCTTTTGTTTATTTACTTAAAAAATATTTAGAAAAATAGTTATTATTATTGAAATAAAAAGATACTTTATTAAAGTTTTACTTGCTTTTCAATTGAGAACACTCTTCTGCTAACATTTGGCATGATTCTTGTTTCTTTTTTGTAATAAGATAATTTTACATAATTTAAATAACATTGATTTATGATAAATCGACGTGAAAACTAATAGAGTGATAATTTTGTAATCAATTTTCTACATTCATTAGTCTTTAAATTTGTGAAGTATATATTACATAAGTCATAAAAAAACCATTGTAATATTTATATACATTAATTAGTCATTTAACCAATGTAAAAGCTAAAGAATTTTTTATGTCAGTTGAATGACAAAGTGATGTAGAAAATGGATATGACATCGATTTCCTTTATAAGTAAAGTATTATTTACTTTCTAACTCGAATCAAAAGTCAATTAATGTAAAATATTAGGGTTCACTTTCACTTTTATTTTGTAAAGTATATTAATGCATTTTTTTATCACATTTTTCTTTCATGATGTTATACATGTATTATAAAGAGAGTAAGAGAAAAAAAATTAAATGTCAACGTAAGTTTGATATTTGAAAGCTTCATTAATAGAAGTAAATCTTTGCATTGAACATTAATTGAATGATCTTAAATTTATGCTTGACACTTCTTTTAATGCCTTCTTATAGAAACAGATATCGTAGGTAGAAGATTTATTAAATTTGAATCTTCTTTCTTGTCTAGGCGTTGGTAGGATGTGGATTCCACACAACTCATCATAGAAACTGTAATGGGATTCAATGAAGAAAGGGATTTCGTGCACTTTATTTCCCTACAATAAATGATTTTGGTTCATAACTTCAAATCAAAGTTTGGGTGCATAGTTCACACTTCACATTTTCTAAAGAATTAATGTTCTGTACAAATTCTATTCCATCCCAAGTTTTCTTCTATTTTCTTTCACGCAACTCAAAACCCAAAAATCTAGTTTTGTCAGTTCAAAAATACGCAAACGAAATGTGTCATGTTTACTATGCTCAAAATAAATTGCAATTATAATTGTACTAATATGAAAAGCTATCAATTTTTTTATACAATAATAATCGATATTATTTTATACATTTTAAAATAATAAGTATGTGTTAATTAAGCAATGCAAACCACTGAAAATGTTTTCATTATTTTTCTTTTGTTTGAAGTATTCACTTTGCATGTATTACAAGAAAATAATTAAAAGACAACTAATTTTAAAAATTAAAAATATTAATTATTATATTAATTAAATTATATATTATTTTATAAAGTAAAAAGTTATTGGTATATAAAGTAATTTTTATTATTAATAAAAAATTTAAATTAATTTTTAAATTAGTATATGTTCCTGCTAGGGAGATGGGACCTAGAAAACTATTGAAGTCTTTTTCTCCTTCCTTCGGTCGGTTAGGTGACTGGGTGATGAGTTGGGATTCTTCTCGTCCTCTTGCTTCTCCTTCGGCACTCGGTCTCGGGTGAACATCGGATGGCGAGGTACCTTCGAATTAGCTTCACTGACTTTGGTTTGAGCATTAACGGTAATAGCAGTCGGCCGTTGGCCAAGTTTTCCTGGTATGAGTCGGCCATCGGCCAGATTTCCATGGTCTCGGTCGTCTCGGCCAGGTCTTCTAAGGTCTCGGCCTCATCGTTCGGCCAAGTCTCTCCAGTCTCGACCAATTTTTCTTTGGTTTCGGTCAGGTCTCGAACAATCAGGTGGATCTCGGACAGGGAGACCAGGGGTCGGCCTCGCCATACCGGTATAGTATCTAATATTAGTTATAAAGACTTTAACTAAATAACTATTTTAAATTAGTTTATAAAAATTACTTTAGAGTTTAAAATAATTAGTAACTATAAATTTTAATAGCTAATGTTAAATATTAATTTATAAATTTTTATTAATAATATAAATCACTTTAAATACTAATAATTTTTTAATTTATAAAATAATATTTAATTTAATTAATATAATTATTTATTTTTATTTTTAAAATTAATTTTTATTTAATAATTTTTTTAGTGATAATTTCCTTTGCTCCACCTTTATTTTTTCACATTATAATTTTCAATATAACATACCTTTACAGTTATAATTTAGATATAATATTTTTTCTTATATCAAATTATAATATCTAACTAATTTTCTTTTAAAAATATAATTTTTTAAAATTCTATCAAAATCTAATACATTAATTCCAACTAACACATGTTTACATGCATTATTTGTAAAAAAAAATCAATACCATATCTGAGACTAAGAATAGAATGTAAATAAATAGCACTTTATTTAGTTAGCAAAATAAGATTTAATTCTTCATATATCATTATTTACACTTTTATTTCCCATCTATTACCTTTTGTTTTTATTTTCCTATCCAACACCCTTTTTTTTATTTTCCTATTCAGTACCATTTCAAAAGTAAAAAATAAAAAAATTTGATAATTTTAATTTTGAATGCATTAAAAAATAGATATCTTTAATTCTAAAATAATTAGAAATATAATTAATGACTAAAAAAAATAAGTTTTTACAAAATAAAAATAAAAAAGTAATAAATTTAAAATCTTTAGTTTATTTTTTTTAAGAATGAAGAAAATAAAAAATTAAAGCCTACAACCATAACAGTTGAATCTATAAACAAAAAATAGAATTTATTTTTATTATTATTGATGATGTAATCATGTTAATTTCAAGTAAAAAATACAGGACATAATTATAAAAAACCAAAGTCAATTGGTATTAATTAGTAGTGGACACATATAATATTGAAGTGTCTACCCTAAATGCAAAATCCTAAAACAAACTAATGCAAATGTTATACTTAATGCTTAAAATGAGAAGAAGAAAAATTCAAAAATAAATAAATATAGAAAATAAAAATAGAAACAATAAAAATAAAAACAAAAAACAAAAAAAATAAAGAATGGTAAAAGAAAAATAATAACTAAAAACATAAAAGATATAAAATAAAGGCAAAATAAAATAAGATAAAGATAAAAGATATAAAAAAAATCAAAACAAGATAAAGACAAGAGATATAAGGTGATACTAACTAAGTATATGTTGAACATAAAAAGGAAAATAAATGAGAGATGATCATTCATTTAATATTTTCTTCAATTTTACATTAAATAGTTTGTGCAAAATGAAACATAATTAATAACTTACCCTCTGTTAATTGTTGTGACCCTTTCTTCTGCTTCCCTATGTAGTTTTTCGAAGATGACTTCTTTCATTCTTTGTAGGGTCATTCTCTTTTGATAACAACAACTTTTGGTGTCATAGAACTGAATGTACATAATTCAATGACATATAATGAAGCTATTTATTGACAAGAAACAAAATGTTGGATGTGTAATACAAAAGGAAAGATGGAGAAATTAAAGATGTTGGGTGTGACATACTTCGCCTTATATCTCTTATCCTAATCTTGTTTAGATTTGTTTTTATATCTTTTATCTTATTTAATATTGCTTTTATTTTATATCTTTTCTGTTTTTAGTTATTATTATTTATTTTGTCATTCTTTATTTATTTTTGTTTTTGTTTTTATTTTTATTGTTGTTGTTTTTATTTTCTATATTTATTTATTTTTACATTTTTTCTCTCCTCATTTTTAAGCATTAAGTGTAGCATTTGCATTATTATTTTTTTTAGGATTTTGCATTTAGGGTAGACACTTCAATATTATCTGTGTGTCAACTACTAATTAATATTAATTGACTTTGGTTTTTTTATAATTATGTTATGTATTTTTTACTTGAATTAACATGATTACATCATCAATAATAATAAAATATAAATACTAATTTATGTTTATAGATTCAACTTTTATGTTGTTGTAGGGTTTAATTTTTTGTTTTCTTCATTCTTAAAAAAATTTAAATTAAACATTTTTAATTTATTAATTTTCTTTTGTAAAAACTCATTTATTTATTAATAATTATTTTAAAAATTAAAAATATTTATTTTTTTAATACATTCAAAATTAAAATTATTAATTTTTTTAATTTATTTTTTTAATTGAAATGGTGTTAGATAGAAAAAGAAAAATAAAAGGATGTTAGATAAGAAAAAAAAATACTAAATAGAAAAGTAAAATTATAATTAGTGTTATATGAGAAATTGAATAATATAAAGTGAATATATAAAGTGCAGAAAGAAGCCATATGACTTTAGATATATATTAGGTGAAGTCGGAGGAAGAAGAACACCCTATGCTACACAAACCAAAAATCTAACATTTATCTTTTAACACCTCCACAAATTTTTTTGGGTATTTCTTTCTCTACCCATAACTTTTTCTTTCTGCACCCTTACATATTGTTTTATGCACCCCTATAATTTTTAAATACCCAAATTATCCTTGACAGTTTTGGGTGGTTTCTAAATAGGGAATGTTCCATAAGCAAAATATGTTTTGGAATAGAAAATGCATAAGACAAAAGACGATTATGAAATACATTCTCTAGAATACATTTTTTAACTTTCCAAATGGTAAATTCAAAATTCATAGAATGTGTTTCTGTTATTTTTAAGAACAAGTTATAAATTGTCATTTTAAGAATGTAATATGTATGTACTCTCCTGTTTCATTATGGATTTTTCATTATCATAAATATTAAGGATTACCAATTTTAGAATAAAAAAAAGAGACTTCCTTCTCCTCCGGTGAAACACACTTCCAAAAACATCTAGCTATCACTGGATTGAGTTTAAAGTTTAGGGTTTAGGATTTAGGAAAATCACATGTCCACTAAAATTGCACCAAAATCATGAATAAAGGAAAAGAATCTCACCGTTGTTGCTTGCTCTCAACAATATTCCATACAAATGTAGAGAAAAAAAGAACGAGGGCGGTTTGCACTAGCTCGGGATTTTTTAAAAGCTTCCAAATTAATTTTTTAAATTCACATGAATATAGGGATGCATGAAAAAAAATTGTAGCGGTGCAATAAGAAATATCCAAATTCGTTTGCACCTTGTTTTCATTCTGGTATGGCCTTTCTGTGATGGAAAAAAATTGACCAGGAATTTCACCGGGGTGCAGGAAGAAATTATCAGTCCAATAAATAAGGAAACTGGCCCAATTATAACAAGCCCAGTAAATAAACACCGATGATTGTTGTTGGTAGAAACGTAGAAGACCTTAATACACTATTGTTGATTCAATTGGAGAAAGCACTGAACAAATCACCCAGAGTTCCGACCGCGAGAGAAAGGTACATGGCGACTCTTGATTCCGACGTGCCAATGATTCCGGCCGGCGAGCCATCGAGCAGCGCCGGCCCGTCTTCCAAGAAGCCCAAGCGCTTCGAGATCAAGAAGTGGAACGCCGTCGCACTCTGGGCTTGGGGTATTTTGCTTTCTCCTTAAACCCTAATTTTTCCCATTTTTTTCTTCTTTTTGGGGATTAACTGTTTTTTTTTTCTTTTCGAAGACATCGTTGTCGATAACTGTGCCATCTGCCGGAACCACATCATGGATCTCTGTAAGCGCGTTCTTTCAATCGAAAACTGTTGTTCAATTTGAAACGATTCGTTCCGCTTTTGAAATCTTGGTCACTGATTTTAGGCATCGAGTGCCAAGCCAACCAGGCCAGCGCAACTAGCGAAGAATGCACTGTGGCGTGGGGTATGTTTCTGATAAGCTTTAATTTCTGATTTTATTTGAAGTAGCTTTTAGAATGCTTGATATTATCCGTTGTGTCACCTTAGGGTTGAGGAAAGTAGATATGATTGTAGGAATATTATAATTTAAAATTAAAATAAAAACATTCTTTAGTTGGAGTTCTTCAATCTCTACTGCAAGGAAATGTATTGGAAGTTTGTTTTTACGTAAAGAGAGGGTAAGTTGTTGCTGCTGTCATTAATATTTGGCAAATTAAAGCATTAATATAGAATTTGACTCAAGAATCAAAACCTTTGTCCCAAAGCAAGGTTGTTATTGGGCTGGTGGTGGTTGTTATGGCCTTGATCCTGAGGTAGGAGAAAAGGCGCGGTTTATTCTAGGAAGGTGATGCAAGCTAGTCCTTTATTATATTTCCCCCCGTTTTATGTTTCTGTTCATCTCTTAAACTGAAGCAAATTCAGTATCTTACGTGTACTGTTGTACTACGTGACTGCTCAATCTTGTGGCACGTCCTCTGCCTCGTTTTGCTGTGGTTATTCAGGTTACTAAATTAGGTATTCATCTGATCTAATTGGAAACTTCCCCCGCCTATCTCACGAAGGACCCAAAATTATGCGGAATTTGCTAACAAAACATAAAAACTAGCATTTTCATCATGTTTCTTCAAGCAGTTTATGATTTGAAAAGGAAATAACCTTTTTATTGCAAGAACAATCATATTGATATTGCATAGCCCAAAAGTTCATCAGTAAACATCTAAACCATAGGATATGGTCTTCTGCACTTTAGAGCTAAAGGAGATACTAGCAGTTATTGCCAAGCACATCATATATTGTATTTAGGTTATATTTAAGGTTTGTGTACCTTCCATTTTTTAGGAGTACAGAGATCATGAATTATTCTATACTCAATACGAGTCTATGAGATAATCACCATGAGTTGTACCAAAAGAATGTGGCCACACCTTTTTATTCAAGTTCTTGCAGCTTTTAAATTGACCATTGGAGTCGTTGTTTAAACTATAAGAATCAGAGTTGTGAGTTATTATGATGACCTCCTGGCTTTTTGGTACAAAGGAGGAAATGGAAAAGATGCCTACTAAAGAAAAGGAAAGCAAAAGAGAGAAGTGAATGAGTTATTATTTCTGTCTAATGGAAAAGAAGGGATGCTTCCATAGACTGTGTTCATAACATTGAGATGGAAATAATGGAAATACGTGTTAATAACATTGAGTTGGAGAAGGAATATGTTTGCCTCTTCATTTTGCAGGACAAAATATACTTTGTCCCGACATACATTTTGATATTTTTAGATTCTCACAATGTTGTAAACTCTCTACCTTTTTCTATCTCTATCTACCTTTTTCTAATTTTGGAATAATGTTTAGTTGGGACTTCAAAGAATAGTTTGTAGGCTATTCTTTGACAGGCTTCTGTGGTTTGTTAATATTTTTCTTAGTTTTCACTGAATTTTTGCGCTGGCTTATATTTTATACAGGAGTTTGTAATCATGCTTTTCACTTCCACTGCATTAGTCGATGGCTCAAGACCCGTCAAGTTTGTCCTCTAGGTATGCAGACGTGATTCCTTTCATCCTCCTTTTCTTTTGGTACCTTATGGATCAAGAAGTGCACTTCTAACTTGTGATTCTGTGCTTGTACAGATAACAGTGAGTGGGAGTTTCAGAAATACGGCCACTAGAACTTTGACGCGGTTGAGATCTCCTTGGACATTTGTACTGTCTATCCTATACTTTTAATATTTACAACTCTATCTCTTGTTTTCTTTTGCTTGTCTGCTGAACCTATTATGTTCAAGGAATCAGTTTGTCAAATGGAGTTTTATATACACAGATGGTATATGTAAAGTTGATTTTAATGTTTTTGATTTATCCGTTGCTCTATTCTTATTTGGTGGACTGCCTCTGCTGGAAAGGTGCGACATATATTAAGATGTCAGATAAAGGCTAGGTATCTAGGGTGCGTCCATGTCTTAAGATTTTAAAACTAAACCAAATATGGCCAAATTCTTCTTACACCCAAATTTTTGAACCTGCTCCCTACATAATTTTAAATTTCCGAAAATGCTATTCATTCTGGAAAAGTAAATCCGGAAGAGATTATTGTGTTCCATGAAATAAAAATCCAGAACAAAATTCAAAATCTTATTCTGGATAAAAAAATTCACAATACAAAAAATTTGTTCTAAAAATAAAGACTTCAGAAAAATTCTCAAAAAGGGATTCTGGAATGTATTTTATATGAACCCCATTTTATTTAAGGATATTTTTACCATTTTATACTGAAATTGGGGAAATTGGGTGCAGTGCAGGAAGTAATTGCTCTAGTTCGTTCGATAAATTTCTATCTCTCTCTATTTTTGAGATGTGTGGATTTTTCAAAACTCTATGGACATGCCGAAGAGAAATGCTATTCCCATTTCGACCAGAATATAACTTTACATGAGAAATGCTATTCCCATTTCGACCAGATATAACTTTACATGTTCAAAATGTTCAAAGGTGAAACAGAGTTAGGAACAACGAATCCTTTTATGATAAATAAATTTATTTTGCAAGTTCATTATTACCGGTAGTTCCTACCAGATCAGGACTAATGTTATTACCGATAGTTCCTTTTCCTACAAGATCAGGACTAATGTTATTACCGATAGTTTACAAAGGATCAGACTAATGACATATACGATACTTGTTCTAACTTTTAGTCTAAAGTAGCTTTTTTTATTTTATTTTATTTTCTTGTATTATTTTTTATATTTTAATAGTTTTTTATTATCTTTAACTTCTTCTATTTATTATTACATATTTTTTATTTTATAAAAGTTTTTATTTTCTATACTAGTTTTTTTCTTTTTAAACAATGCTCTCATATTTCATAAGGAGTTTTTTTTGTTCTCAGTCAAGAATTTGGCAAAGATTGAAATAGTTTATATTTTTGTAAAATGTCAAATTATGAGAATTTATAACTGCTCCAGGTTAAAATTAAATCAAGCAACACAGTTTGCTATGGCCCTTATTCAATAACTACGGAAACACGTGTAATTGCTAACGTGTGCAAAGTCATACTTCCAAAAACTGATTGGGAGTTATGTAGGGAGTAAGTTGTCTTTTAGGATTTTTGTTTTCAATTTTTTTTTTAAATTTTGCCTATGCGAGCGAGATTCCTTATAAGAAAATTCAAGTTTACGTCATCAAACTTGTTCACGACAAATTTATCTCACTTAGACGAGATTTCCTATATGAAAACTCAATTTTACGTCGGCAAACTTGCCTGGATGAGATATACTGTGCCTGGATGAGACCTATGAAGCCTGAGCGAGTTTCTCTGCATAAAAACATGGTTTAGAAGTAAAAGTCAACAAAAATAACAAATTATAAAACTAAAATGTGTAATGGGTTGCTTTTCAGTAAGCGTTCGTTTAACGTCATCTAGCTTGACGCCTATTTATCTCAAGGTGGACAACTGTTTTTGGACTATGATGATGTATAACTTTCTCAATTAAATTCGAGAGGTCCAATTGCTCCTTAGTAGGAAATGCTCCCTTTGTTGCATTTCTTTGCAAGCATTCCTTCCCTGCATTACAATTTTTTAGACCATTAAAAAGATTAAAAGTTACCTCATCATCTTGAGCTCTAACTTTAAGTTCTCCTTTATCAACATCAATTATGAGTCTAGCAGTCTTCATGAAAGGTCTGTCCAAAATCAAGGGTGTTGAAGAAGAGCTTTGATGATTCCAAATCTCCATGGATTGCTTGAAGGCTGATTGTAGCTTAGTTGTGTGTGTTCTGGGGTAGTTTGAATTTGTTAATTCACTCTTAGTTTGAATCCAAAGCTGATTCAATTCAAATATTTTTGAAAAGAGTGTTTTATGAAGAAGTAAAAAAATAACTAGTTATTTTATCGTTTCAATCGGTTGTTTCATGCTTAAGGTTTTTGAAATTGGTTTTAGCAAATTTGAATTTGGTTAACTTTGTTGTCAAACCAATTCAATCGGTTATTTCAACAAAACAACTGACTGTTTTTTGAATTTTCTTAACATAATTCTGTTAAGTTAGTTAAATCTGCTTTAAATGATTTGAAATTGATTTGGCTTTTATAATAAATGTTTTCAACTGCTAATTGGAGTATAAATGTTTTGTTTTACGCTTCTAGCATTAACTTTACAAGATCAATTTGTAAAATCAATTTTTCTCCAAGATTGCTTAAGGCTTTGGATATTTCTCTAAGAGTGAAGTAGGACTTCCTGTGTACTTTGATTTCATTTGTACCAGGTGTGATCAATCCTATTTATTTCTTCATTTGTAATTCTGTAAGTACTGGGTTTCACAGAGTTAGAGGGTGTTTTGATCTGTGGTGTGATTGTGGTGTGCCAAAGAAAGTGTGTGTTCTTGAGGGGATCAAGATCACTTCTTTGGTGGTTGTGTGTTTGTAATATGTGATTGATTGCATAGTAGATACCCAGTGGTTTCTGGGAACTGGATGTAGCTCTTGGGATAAGAGTGAACTAGTATAAATCTGTTTGTGTGCTTATCTCTTTCCCCTGAACTCTTTAATATCTGTTTTAAGTTGTTTTATTCATTGCTGATAAAAACAACCGGTTGAATCACAAAAACAACCGGTTGATTTTCTGGAAATCAAATTAATCAGTTTTGTTCTTAGGCTTCCTTGATTTATTTTTTCGTGATTCATCATTGGATTTCATTATACCTTCAAAAGTTTATAAACAATTCACCCCCTCTTGTTTAAGGCTATAAATCCTAACAAAGGGAACCTCCGCGTCTTCTTCAATGTCCATCACAACAAAATCCACAGGAAATATGAATTTATCCACCTTGACGAGAACATCTTCAACCACACCATATGGATACTTGGTTACTTTATCAGCTAACTGCAATGTCATCTTGGTGGGTTTGATCTCCAAATCACCTATTTTCTTTAACATTGTCAAAGAAATTAGATTTATGCTTGTCCCCAAATCTAGTAAGGCCTTGTCCACAAATAAAGCATCTATAAACACGGGAAAATTAAAACTTCCTAGGTCCTTGGATTTTTTAGGCAAGCCTTTTTGAATAATGGCATTGTATCTATCCTCCAACTCTATATTTCTCTTTTCAATATAACTCATATTCTTCAAAAATCTCTCAAATGTTGAATATTGCTTCAAATTTCCTGCAAAATAATTTTGAGGGAACAAATTATCAAAAACAATTCCTTCCTTCTCTTTCTTTGAAGGAGCATGAAGATATTATAAATCTTTTTTCAAGAACACCTCCCCCCTCAGTATGATTTTTCCTTTCTTTTTTAGGCTCTACATTATTAACATCCCATTCTCTTACTATTCTACCACTTTCAGAGGCAATTTTATTGCAATGCTACTGGCCACTTTATATCTCTGCTAATTATTTGGCAATTTGTCCCACCTGAATTTCTATATTTTTTATTGTCGGCATATTATTTTCTTAACTGGCCATAATAGCCTTCATGAATTTCTCCAAGGTATCTTCAAATTTGTCCAGTCTTTTAGGAATCGAAGGATATAAGGATTGATGTTCTTGTTGGAAAGGACCTTGCTTGTTGGATGAACCACTATCTTGATTCCACCAAATTTTTTGATTCTAATTGCTTCTCCAACCTTGAGAATTATTGTTTTTGGAGAAACCACCTTGCCTTCCCTGATTACCCATGTAATTTACTTCTGCTTCAGTTGAATTGTTTTGATAAGAACAACAATCATTGGGATGATCACCTCCACACAAATCACACCTGATTGGTTCACTCTGGTTTTAAAATAATTGCACGACTTGTAATTGTTGAGGCAATTTAGCCTTTTGTGTAGTTAATTGCTCAATCTGTTGTGTCATGTTGGGCTTGATATTCAACTCTAACAACCCTTTCTTTTGAATACCTTATCTATCATGTTGGGCTTCATAATCAATTGAAGTTAATGCATCAATAATCCTTGTTGCTTGTTCTACATCATCAACCATCGTTGTGCTGCCAGCTGCAACATTTAGGAGCATCTTAGTGTCAGATCTGAGATCATTAAGAAATATGCTCAGTTGAGCAATATCTTCAAATCCATGATTTGGGCATTTTCTCAACATCATTTTGAATCTCTCCCATGACTCACAAAATGCTTCATTTGCTCCTTGTCTAAACATAGAGATTTCAGACTTTGCTTTAATGTAGCGAGAGATTGAAAAAAAAAATTTGCATAAATTTTTCCTCTACATCCTTCCAGCTAGTGATACTCTGATTTGAATGTGATTTGATTCATTCTTTAGCTTTTCCTACCAATGAAAATGGAAACAAACACATAAACAATTTCAATATGAACTGGTTGAAACCAATTGTTTCCACCCATTCATAAAATGTAGCCAAATGTGTATATGGATCCTCATGATCCATTGCTGTAAATTGATGGGTACTGATGAGACTAAGGAAAGCAAGTTTCATTTCCAAGGCCCTGGTGGAAACAAGCATTGCAATACTTGAAAAATGCCTTGGCCCCTGCTGCATGTCATAATCTCCAAGTGTCTTCTTAGGAGGTGGTGCTAGCTGTTAAAAATGAAGCTTTGATGCCTCAATATCCATGAAGACAACTTGAAGACTTTGTTGCTGAGTTTAGGGTTTAGTTCTAGGTAGTTTAGAATTTGCTAGATCCACTCTTAATCAAACTCATAATTGAATCAATCTGGTTTAATAAAAAAAATTGATTTTCAAAGCTAAGTGAAAAACAACCTGTTGATTTCTCGTTTTAATAGGTTGTTTTTCCCTCAGCCTGTGTGAAGGGTTTTTTGAACTGTTTTGACTTTGGTTGACTTAACTGTCAAACCAATTCAACCGGTTAAATCAACATTTCAACGGGTTGATTTTTGAATTTCTTAACATCTTTTCATAAATCTGTTATATTTGTTTTCAGTTGTTTTCAAACTGTTTTGGCTCATGTTTAACTGCTTAAAACGGCTAGTTTGAAGAGTTATAAAGCTGGGATTACCCTTCCTAATTGAATAGAGAAAAAAGTGATCCAGAATACATTTTGTGAAAGTTTGGATTCAAGAAAGCAAGATTGCCTTGGGCTATGCTTTGGTTAGAAAGTGGATTAGGAGCAATTGTGATTTCTTATAATCAGGTGTAATTTGTTCCATATTCTCTTGTAATTGTTTTTCAGTTTGAATACTTATAATCTGTGTATCTATAAAGTCAGAGGGTTGTTCTGACTGTGTGTAAGAAGTCAAAGAGGGAGTGTGTTCTTGAGTGGTCAAGATCACCTCTTTGAGGTTGTGGTGCGTTGTAATCTGTTGTTGATTACCTAGTTGAATACCCAGTGGTTTTCTAGAGACTGAATGTAGCTCTGGTAAGGAGTGAACCAGTATAATTGTTTTTGTGATTTTATCTCTACTGTCATAAACAATGGATTAAATCGTATTTTCAACCGATTGTTTTTCTGATAATAGTTTTTAATCAATTTGTTTTTTTGGCTTATCTGATTCTTTGATTTGTAAATCATCATTAATCTTCATTTTTAGCCAGTATTTGCGAAAAAACTTTCCTTAAACAATTCATCTCCCCTCTTGTTAAGGTAATTAATTCTAACAATTGGCATCAAGAGCTAGGTTCTTGAAATTTTCTCAAGTTATGTTTTTCAAATCTGTTTTAATGGCTAACAAGTTACTTTTTGGGGAGACAACTTCTATCAATAGACCACCTTTATTCTGTGGTGTGAACTATCAACTGTGGTGTATTATAGTGAAATTTTTTGTTGATTCTATAGATAGAAAAATATGAGATGTCATCACAAACAGTTCTTTCATACCTTTGCTTGAAACTAATACAATTTTATATGAAAGTGAAAAAGATAATCTTGACTGTGTTGCTAAAAATATCATTGTATCTGCTCTTGATTGCTAAAAATTTAGAGTTTCAAAGTGTGTTTCAGCTAAAGATATGTGGGACACTCTTGAAAGAATTCATAAAGATTCAATAAATGTTTGGCTAGAGAGTGACAAGTTCTCTTCTGGATCATGCTCTGCAGCTTCCAAAATAAACACATGTCTAATGGCAAAAGAAGATTCTGCATCATCCTCGTCTACTAAATGTGATAGTTATTATCAACTTCTCGAAGCTTTTAAAGAGACTCATGAGGAAGCTCATAGATTAACCCTTTTAAACAATCATTTGAAAAGTAAAAACAACTGGTTGAAAAATAGAGTCAAGTTCTTGGAAAAATAATTGAACAACTCAAAACTGATTTTGAAAACTTAGAAATGATTTATAAAAATTCTTCTTGCAAGTGTGAATCTAGTTCTTGCAAAAACTGTGAATCTCTTCAAAAGAAGACTTTTTATCTTGTGAAAACTGTGGATAGAATTTCAAAAGGAAAATCCAACTTTGAGAATGTCTTAGCGTATCAAAATTGCGATTTTGGAAAATCTGGTATGGGTTTTAATCCACAAAGCAAGAATAGTGGCATTTCAAAACCTTTTTCAACCATTACATAAAATCAATCGATTGAAAGGTCAAAACAACCTGTTGTTTCTACTGTATGAGAAAGGGTCATTCTGTCAGGTTTTGCAAAATTCGCAAATTTTCTGTTCCTAAAGGTATCCTAAAGTGGGTTCCAAAGAATCCTAAGGTTCCCAACAATCAAATTAACATCTATGGACCCAAATTTATTAGGGGACCAGACCTTGCCACTTGATTTTAATTTTTGATTTCTTGATGAAAAACCAACACTTATGGTACTTAGACAGTGGCTGGTCCAAGCACATGACTAGAGATGTATCAAAGTTTGTCAACATCATTCTTAAGCAGGAAGGCTATGTGACCTATGAGGATAATAAAAAAGGAATGATTCTTGGAAAAGGCACTATTGGTAATGAAAATAGTTTTCTGATTCATAATGTCTTTTATGTTGAAGGATTCAAGCACAATCTTCTCGGCATAAGTCACATTTGTGATAGAGGATATCAAGTCACATTCAAAACCAACTCCTGTGAGATTCGTCTACCAAATTCAAAGGAAGTGCTTTTGGTTGGTAAAAGAATTAATAATGTGTATGTACTTGATATTGCAAATTCCACATCTATTGGTTGTCTTTTGACCAAGCATGAAGAATCATGGCTTTGGCACAAAAGAATTGCACACATTCATATGCATCACTTGAACAAATTGATTTGAAATGATATTGCTATTGGCTTATCCAAACTCAAGTTTGAGAAGGATCATGTATGTGAAGCTTGTCAAAAGAGGAAACAAACAAAACGGTCTTTTAAATTGAAAAACATAGTTTTCACTTCAAAACCCCTTGAGTTGCTACATATAGATCTATTTGGTCCTTCAAGAACTATGAGCCTTGGAGGAAACTATTATGCTCTTGTTGTGGTTGATGACTTTTCCAAGTTTACATGGACAATGTTTCTGCATTCAAAAAGTGAGGCCTACTTTGCATTTAAGAAACTAGTCAAGAGGCTACAAAACTCCTGTGCAATAACATTGGTGCCATCCTGAGTGGTCATGGAGGAGAATTCCAAAATGAGAAGTTCAACACCTTCTGTGATAAGTTGGGCATCTTTCACAATTTCTCTGCACCAAGGAGACCTCAGCAGAATGGTGTGGTGGAAAGGAAGAACAAATTGCTTGAAGAGCTGGAAAGAACAATCTTGAATGAATCCTCCTTACCAAAGTACTTTTGGGCAGATGCAATAAGCACAACATGCTATGTAATGAACTGAGTTCTTATCAGGTCCATTATGAAAAAGACTCCATATGAATTGTTTGATGGAAAGAAGCCTGACATAGGACATCTAAAGGTATTCAGGTGTAAATGCTATATTCTAAACAATGGTAAAGACAACCTTGGTAAGTTTGATGAAAAAGTCGATAATGGTATTTTTCTTGGTTACTCCTTAACAAGTCATGCCTATAGAGTTTATAATAAGAGATTTATGACTGTAGAAGAATATGTACATATTGTTTTTGATGAAACTAACAATGTAGAACAAGCTCCAGTGAAGTTTAGTGCAAAAGAAGATGAACATAATATCTTTTTGAAGAATCTGGAAAACTGTCCAGAAAATCAACCGGTTGTTTCGCAGAATCAACCGATTGAAAATTTGCAACAACGTGAACTTCCTAAAGAGTGGAGGATTCCCAGAGATCTCTCAGTAGAAAACATCATTGGGAAAATCAATAAAGGTGTATCTACAAGGAGGAAAATATCAAACTTCTGCAACCATATGACTTTTGTCTCCAAAGTTGAACCCAAATCAATCAATGAAGCACTCGATAACTGCTATGCATGAGGAACTTAACCAATTTGTAAGGAATGATGTGTGGCTTCTGGTTCCTAGGACAGATTAGATGAATTTCATAGGACAAAGTGGGTTTTTAGAAACATGTCAGATGATACAGGAGTAATAACAAGGAACAAGGCAAGACTTGTTGCAAAAGGGTACAATCTAGAAGAAGGAATAGACTATGACGAAACTTTCGTACCAGTGGCAAGATTAGAGGCTGTGAGATTATTCTTAGCCTTTGCCTGCATGAGTGGCTTCAAGCTGTTCCAAATAGACATGAAGAATGCCTTCCTAAATGGGATTGTAAATGAGGAAACCTTTGTCACAAGCACCCAAGTTTGAAGACCATCTATATCCCAATTATGCATACAAATTCAAAAATGCTTTATATGGTCTCAAGCAAGCACCTAGAAAGTGGTATGAAAGGTTAATCAACTTCCTTCTATCTCACAACTATGAAAGAGGGAAGATTCACAAAACATTTTTTATTAAAAAGTCAAATTCTGTTGTTATCTTAGTACAAATATATGTTGATGATATTATTTTTGGATCAACTAATGATAGATTGAGTGAAGAATTTGTGACAACAATGTAGGGGGAGTTTGAGATGTTGATGATGGGGGAACTTTCTTTCTTTCTTGGATTTCAAGTCAAGCAATCCAAAGAGGGCATCTTCTTAAATCAATCAAACTATTGCAAGGAGATACTCAAACGATTTGAAATGGAGAATTGCAAAGAAGTCTCAACACCAATGCCTACCAATTGCTATATGGATGCTGATGCGGTTGGAGTTGTTGTAGATCAAACAAAATATAGAGGGTTAATAGGATCATTGCTTTACCTTACAACTAACAGGCCAACCATAATGTTTGTTGTATGCCCTTGCGTTAGATTCCAGTCAAATCCAAAGGAATCACATTTCAAAGTTGTAAAAAGGATTGTAAAATATTTGAAGGGAACATCTACTGTTGGGCTATGGTATCCCTCTCATTCCCCTATACAACTTGTTGGGTATTCTGATTCTGACTTTGCAGGTTGCAAGCTAGACAAAAAGAGTATTAGTGCAACCTGTCATCTTCTTGGCTCA
Source organism: Phaseolus vulgaris (assembly GCF_051622355.1). Taxonomy (NCBI): domain Eukaryota; kingdom Viridiplantae; phylum Streptophyta; class Magnoliopsida; order Fabales; family Fabaceae; genus Phaseolus; species Phaseolus vulgaris. The sequence continues at coordinate 12,049,475 of NC_143508.1, forward strand.
AGTTTGATATCATGGCATAACAAGAAACAAGCCTTTGTAGCCCTTTCCACTGTTGAAGCAGAGTACATAGCTGCAGGGAGCTGTTGTGCTCAAATTTTGTGGATCAAGCAACAACTGGAAGACTTTGGGTTAAAAGTCAACAAGGTTTCTTTATTCTGTGACAATACAAGTACAATCAATCTCACAAAAAAAATCAAGTTCAGAACTCTAGAACCAAACACATTAAGATTCGGCATCACTTTATCTGAGATCATGTAAATAATGGTGATTGCGAGGTACAATTCATTGCCAATGAAAGACAACTTGCATACATCTTCACCAAACCTATATCCAAGGACAAGTTTTTCTCCTTAAGGAATGAGTTAGGAATCATTGATTCACAAGGTTTACCTTAATCTATGATGTTTTTACCTTAATCATCTAATTCCTACACTTATTCTGTTTGATAACTGCTTAGATAGATGTTAAATTGTTGCACTTTGAATATTTTAACCGGTTAATCCTGTTTCTTAACTGGTTATTTTTCTGTTGCTGCATTTATGTGTGTGTAACTGATTTTCACATTGATTTGGTTGATCTTCTCCTTGGAAATCACCTAGTGGAAACTGGTTATGTGATGCTTGATATATCTGGAATAGATTACCTCTTGTACCTGTATCTTTTTGTGATTGCAGGTTGTGCCAAATTCTAAACAGAACTTCCTAAAGCAACCTAGGGATTTGTCTTCATCTAATAGGGGGAGAATCTTTAAATTGATGCCTCCAAATCCATGAAGACAGCTTGAAGACTTTGTTGCTAGTTTAGGGTTTAGTTCTAGGTAGTTTAGAATTTGCTAGATCCACTCTTAATCAAATTCACAACTGAATCTATCTGGTTTTAAAAAGAAAAGTGTTTTACAAATCTAAGTGAAAAACAACCTGTTGATTTCTCGTTTTAATCGGTTGTTTTTCCCTCAGCCTGTGTGAAGGATTTTTTGAACTGTTTTGACTTTGGTTGACTTAACTGTCAAACCAATTCAACCGGTTAAATTAACATTTCAACCGGTTGATTTTTGAATTTCTTAACAGCTTTTCATAAATTTGTTATATCTGTTTTTAGTTGTTTTCAAACTGTTTTGGCTCATGTTTAACTGCTTAAAATGGCTAGTTTGAAGAGTTATAAAGCTGGGATTACCTTCCCTATTTGAATAGAGAAAAAAGTGATTCAAAATACATTTTGTGAAAGTTTGGATTCAAGAAAGCAAGATTGTCTTGGGCTGTGTTTTGGTTAAAAAGTGGATTAGGAGCAACTATGATTTCCTCTAATCAGGTGTAATCCATTTCATATTCTCTTGTAATTGTTTTTCAGTTTGAATACTTGTAATATGTGTATCTGTAAAGTCAGAGGGTTGTTCTGACTGTGTGTAAGAAGTCAAAGAGGGATTGTGTTCTTAAGTGGTCAAGATCACCTCTTTGAGGTTGTGGTGTGTTGTAATCTTTTGTTGATTACCTAGTGGAATATCCAATGGTTTTCTGGGGATTGGATGTAGCTCTGGTAAGGAGTGAACCAGTGTAATTGTTTGTGTGATCTTCTCTCTCTCTCACTCATTTAAAAACTGTTTGACTTGTGATTTCATCTCTTGAAAAGTGTCTAATTTCAGTAATATTTCATATTAAAATATAGACACTTATGAGGATTTATTGCTAATTTACATATAAAATAATCCCCAATTTATGAATTTATACCTTTTACATTTTTATGATCTTTATTTGAATAAGAGTATTTTATTCCCAAATTTGGTGTTAATTGCATATTTTTAGGGACGATTGAAGATTTGGAATAAAGGAGAATAATTTGAGCTAAAAAGAGAAAGTTGGAAGGTCCCAGAATGGAAAAAAGATGCAAATAAAGATTGGGCCTTTTTTATGTTTTATCACTTAGGCCATTAGCGCGACACAACAAGCCACCTAACCTTAGAAAATTAGGATAAATAGGGGGCTAGAGGTTCAACCCTGGTGTGCGGGATTGAGAGGAAAACACCATAGAGTGAATTGTAACCCAATTGGGAGAATGGAAGGTACTAGAAGTATGCGTGGCTAATTCTACCCCTTAGGATTAGGAGTAATCTGCTCAAACTCTCTTATGTATTGAGGTGATATCTTATATATTAATATTCAGTTCTTGATTATTGGTATTGTTGTTTTACTTTTAATTTTCCGTGACAAATTGAGAATCTTAAATATGACCGGGAGGTATTTTTAGGGTTTGGACCTAAACAACAATACTTAGCATATTTGAGTCTTAGGAATAGACTTGAAATGTTAATTGCTATTAACGTCTGAGCTTCGTTCTAAGTTGTTCTTATAATTATGCGAGGGATCGATAGTTAGAGAACATTCTTAAGGATTTTATATGCGAGGAATCGATATAAATGATTTTTATACGGGCATCAATTTCAATCAAAGAACTTAATATTGACATGCTAATCAAAATATATGAGAGTGAGATAGATGAAACCTAATCTCTATTTTTCTAACTTGAAGCAACCAATTCTTTGTCTGTTTTCTTATTGATCATCGCCAACCCAACCACTTTCAATACACTTTTAATTGTTTTGTTTTATATTTAGTGATTATTGAACTTGATAATTCACTGTTCCTTGTGGGATCGATATCCGTCCTTAGGAACAATTATTACTTCTGACATCTCTGCTGCAATAAAAATCGATTAAATCGTATTGTCAACCGATTGTGTTTCTGATAAAAGTTTTTAATAAATTTGTTTTCTTGGCTGATCTGATTCTTTGATCTATAAATCATCATTAATCTTTATTCTTAGCCAATATTTGCAAAAGAATTTCCTTAAACAATTCACCCCCCTCTTTTTAAGATCATTAATTCTAACAATCGACAATAACATAATTATTTTTTTTCTTTAAAATTTAAAATTGAAAACAAATAAAAGAAAATAAATTCAAAATAAATAAAAACAAATATGCAAAATAAAATAAAAAAATCTGCAATTAAATAATATAAAAAAATAAAACAATACATAAGATAAACAATATAAACATAAAATAAAAAAAGTTAGAATATTCACAATATTAAGAAATTTATACTCAAAAGTTAAACTGTTCCCCGAAAACAGTGCGAAAAATTTGATGCCTTTTCTACGGCAAGTGCATTGCATTGTTAGAAGTAATAATTTGTCCCTAAGGACGAAAATCGAACCCACGAGAAACAATTGAATAATAAATAGAAAACGAAATAATAAAGTTTGTTTGAATTTGCTATGATGGCAATGATCAATTAAGTAAAAAAGTTTGTTGCTTCAATTGAAAAAATAGGGATTGAGGTTCATCTTTCTCACTCTTTTGTATTTTGATTAGCATGACAATATTGTGCCCTTTGATTGTTATTGATGCCCGTATAAAAATAATTTATATTGATTTCTCGCATATAAAATTATTAAGATGCTTCCTAAATATCTATTCCTCGCATATTTTTTAAAACTTCTTATAATTAAGATTAGACGTTGATAACAATTAACATTTTTAATCTATTCCTAGCATTCAAATATATTAAGAATTATCGTTTGGGTCAGAAACTTAGAAGTACTTTCCAGTCAAATCTAAATGTTGAGATCATGGAAAACCAAGCATTACAAACAAAACAATAATACCAATCATCAATCAAGAACAAAATATTTTGTTTAGATATGACCTCAATACATAAGAGTTTGAATAAATTACTCCCAATCCCAAAGGGTAGAATTAGCCACACATGATGGATGTTAAAATAGGGAGAGCAAGAAAAGAAGATTCCGGATGTTTCTCCTTCATGACCGACTCCTCTAGGGTTTCTAACATCTCCTATTCTCCAATTGGATTACAATTGACTCAATGATGTTTTCCTCTCAATCTTACGTGTCTAGGGTTGTGCCTTAAGCCTCCTATTTAACCTAATTGGCTTGGGCTAAGTGACTTCTTGCTTGAGTGTTATTGGGCTCACTGGGGCAAGTTTTACAAAAAAAAGGCTCAACGTCATTGGAGCAATCTCGTTAGGGCGAGATTGAGCTCGCTTGGGCGAGATTGAGCTCGCTTTAGCAAGATCCTCTTTGGGTGAGTTTAGGCGAGCTTTGGCGAGTGTTGGTGCATTTCAACTTTTTCTTTTTAGCTTTGTATATTCTCCTTTGGCCCAATCATCTCAATTCTTCCCTAGAATCCTGAAGTTAACACAAAGTTGGGAATAAATCGTTCTTATTTAAATTAAAATAAAAAAATATGTAGAAAGGTATAAATTCATAAACTAAGGTTTATTTTATAGTTATTTTATCAATTAATATCCATAAGTGTGTGTATTTTAATATGAAATATTACTAAAATCTGACACTTATTAGTCGAGAATAAAATTCGGTCCAATAAAAGTATACCAGTAATCCTCATTCTGTAATGAATAAAATTGGACCTCATAAGTCTTGTAAATATTATGGAGATTGTAATCTGGATTGACAATCATCATTAGTTGCAAATAAAAATTGGAACCAACAAGGATGACATGAGGACAAGGTAGGCGAAGAGAATGAAACTCCTCACAATCACACCATATTCATTTAATATTACTGTGAATGACATAGGCCAACATCGGAGATGTGGAGTGGCTATATCCTGAACATCAAAATCTGATTTGTCTCAATTATATCTATGGACATGACACATGGTACATTGTAGCTTATTTTTTCTTAGTAAAGCAACAATATCTTAAGGAAAATAATCATTTGCTCGTAATATACACATTGTCTTAGTCCCTAGTTCAACAAACCATGAATTCGTTCTTTCAAAGGTTGTCTTAACAAGAGCACAAATGGGTAAGGATTGTGCTCCCTTCAAAATAGAATTCATTCATTCAACTAAATTTGTTGTCATCTTAGCCAAAAATTTAAATCACATAGCGGAGAACTCATCTTAAAGAATGGGTTGTTTCATTTCGGAACCTGGTAGGATTTTCTAAATAAAAATACATAAATTATTTAAATTAAAAAATTTGTGTATAATGGAAGTTAAATAATACAAATACTCATGTTTATTAGTTGTCTCTTCAACATCGTACTTTAGAATTTCCTGTTGAAGTTCAATGTTATATGACGAATGCCAAACACTAATTGCAGGTCATCTGCTTCCCCCAACCAACCTCTGGAGATTGTATTGTTGGTAGTATGGTTGTTCCTATGCCAGTTATCAGACATACATTTGGTTGGGGTGTGGCGTAGGCATACAACAATTGAAAGAACTATATCATGTCTGATAATGTCATAATTCAATAGTATTTCATATTAAAAGATAGAAACTTATGATTTTTTATTGATAAAATAATTATAATTCAACCTCTACTTTAGGAATTTAAACATTCTTACATATTTTGTGATTATAAGATGAATGAGAACGATTTATTTCCAAAATTATGTTAATTTTAGGATTCTAGGGGATAATGGGGATGAAAAGGGCTAAAGTAGAACGGAAAAGATAAAAAGACAAAGTTGGAACATTGAAATCTTGTCCAAGCAAGATCATTCAAGAAGAACTCACCCAAGCGAGTTCACTTTAGTGAAGTTGGTCTTTTTCTCGTCAAACTCGCTTAAGCAAGTAATAATTCTCTTAAGCGAGATGTCACTTAGCCCAAGCCTAACTAGGTTAAATAGAAGGAGTGAAGCATAACCCTAAGCATCATTAGGAGAATAGAGAGAGATAGAAAACCCTAGAGGAGACAACCGTTAAGGAGAAACATCCTGAATCTTCTTTTCTTGCTTTCCATTCTTGTAATGTCCAACATGAGTGACTAATTCTTTCCTTTGGGATTTGGAGTAATCTGTTCAAACTATTATGTATTGAGGTGATATTTATCTATAATATTTAGTTTTTAATTAATGACTAGTATTATCATTTTATTCTCAAAGCTTGAATTATTCATGATTTTTTATCCTTAGATTTAAAGTATCTGACCTAAATAATAATGCTTAACATATTCGAATGTTAGGAAAAGATTTGAAATTGTAAATATGTGAGGAATCGATATTTAGGAGACCCTTTGAATAATTTTGTATGCGAGGAATCAATATGAGTGACTTTTATATGTGCATTAATTTACCAATCAAGATTGAATATTATATTCTTTTGAAAAAAATACAAATAAGTGAGAAGGATGAACCCCAATCCCAATTTTTCCAATTGACTAATACAAATCTTTTAATTTGCTTTACTTAATTTCTTGCAAATTCACAATAAAAAAACAACTTTCCAACAAACTTCTACATGTTGTCTTATATTTGGTGAATATTATACTTGAGATTTTAATTGTTCCTTGTGGGTTTGATGAATTTTTTACGGCAAGTGCACCGTGTTATCAGAAGTAATAATTTGTCCCTAAAGACGATCTCAAACCCACAAGGAACAGTTGAATAATCAAGTATAACATTTACTAAATAGAAAACGAAATAATAAAGTTTGTTGGGGGTTTGTTTTTTTTTATAAAAGCTTTCATGTTAAGCATCACTAGGCAACTTGACATCTCAGCTAGGATGACACCTCAAGTAACAAAAATCATCTGCCATTACATGAAAAAAAGTATTATTAAAAGATATTAAAAAAATAAGGGGGGACTAGACCAAAACCCATATGTTAACAAAAACGATACATAGGTAGACTATACCTATAAATAAAGAATTCTAAGAACATACTAGATGGAAGACTATTATACCATTGAAATGATTCTCTATGAATAAATTATAAATTAACCAACTTATCAGCACACACATCCCCTCACGAAAAATATGAGTAACCCTAAATCTGATTTTCCCACAGTAAATAAGAGAAGTATTCCATCGATTACGAAGCATCCACAGAACATTAGTCATAACAGTAAACACAACACAAACCAAGGCAGAATCACAATCAAGCCATACATTAGTAAGCCCCATAACATGTATAACTCCATAAAAAGCAGCAACCATAGCAGTCTGAACTTCAAGAAATGCAAATAAAGCACCAATAAGCTCCCCATACTCCCACAGAAAATACCTCCATAAGTAGCAAGACCAGGATATCCCCCAGCAGCCCCATCAGTGTTAATTTTAACCCGTCCTAATGAAGGGAACTCCCATCTAATAGGAAGAGGACGAAGAACTTTACCAGTACGAATATTAATACCAAAAAAATTAATCACGTTGAAATCCAACATATCATTCTTCATTGAAGCTTTAGACGAATTATCCACTAGACAAGTTAAATCTTTAATTACTGAAATATCCCTAGAAACATCAATCTTATCCTGAAATCTAGCATAATTCCTCATTTGCCATATCATCCAAATAGAAAACGTTATCACAACAAGCTTAATTAATTTAACCAAAGGACTACCATCACTTTTAATAAAAGAAAGAAGATCATCTTTATTAGATAAATGATAAGTAAGAAAAATGTGTCGAACCCAACTCCAAATATGTAAAGCATTAGGACATTCAAAAAATAAATGTTGAATAGATTCCTCGTGTTTTTTCACAAAGCGTACATATAAAACATACATGCAAACCTTTATTCTAAATATGTTGATATGTAGGAAGCCGCCCATGAAAAACTTTCCATAGTACTAGAGTTTTGGAAGGACCAAATGAATTTACCCAACCACAGGGAACTCCTAGTTCCAAGAAAAAAGTCTTAGCCGATTTAAGAGTGAAATGACCAGACTCATCAAGAATCCAATTAGGAATATTCTTTTCCTCCCTAACCATGATATGATTAAAAAAAAGAGTCATCTGCTGTAAAGACAAGGGAATATTCCAATCACAACCACTCCAAAACTGATAGACTGTATCCGAAATGCTAGCACCATCAGATAACCCTGCAATATTTGCTAAAGATGTAGTAGAACACCATTTATCATTCTAGAAATTAATAAAAGTACCTATACCATCAATCCAAGAAGCATAATCAAGTAAAGTAGGATTAAACTGGTTAATTTCAGGCCAAAGAGATGAGGATCTACAAACCATTCTAAACTTGTATTTTTATTTAAGAACCCTGACTTTTAGGAGAAAAGACCAAGGCCTATTGCTATAAGCAAAGTTCCAAGCAAGCTTAAGAAGATACACATTATTTTTATGATGAAGGTTAATAATCTCCAAACCTCCATTCTCAAAAGGAGAACAAATCGTAGCCCAATTAACGGTAGTTATGCCTTTTTTCAAAATATCACCAGTCCAAATAAAATTTTGACAACACTGCTTAACTTGCTTAAGAAATAAAACAGGTCATTTATACGTATTAAAGCTATAAGCAGAATTCCAGTAATCATCGTATTGACCAATTGAATCTGACTCATCATGCTAATAGATTTACCTTTCCAAGATGCTAGCTTCAATTTGACTTTATCAACCAAAGGTTGAAGAAATTGACACTTTGGGGCACCATCAAAGATAGACACTCCTAAATAAGTGAAAAACAAACAACCATGACTACAAAAAAAATACGTTGAATTTTGGAGACAAATTTTGGAGACAAATGTTGTTGAATTATACATGGTAAAAAAACTATTGTTAGAATTATTTACATATTGACCAAAAAAATCACCATATGTTTCAAGAAAAATATTCAAATTTCTAAGAGACTTATTATCCTCCCTACAAAAAAAAGAAAAGAAATATGTCATTAGCATATAAAATATGAGAGGGAGTGAGATAACCTTGCAGACTAGCCATATGTAGAATCTGTTGAACAAGGTGCTTTGATGTCTCCAAATCAAAGAGGAAAGCTTGAAGACCTTGTTGATGGTTGTGTTTGTGTTGTCTAGTAGTCTTTTAAATGTTAATTCACTCCTTAAGATGATGAAATGTTAATTTAATCTTAATCCTTTTGAAAAGATGATTTTTCTAAAAGGGTGTGAAATTTAAACTTGTTGAAATGTCGAATCAACTCGTTGTTTAACATTTAGTGATTTTTAAAAACTGCTTGGAAAAGCTTAGCTTTGTTTTGGCTTTGTTGTTAAATAGATTCAACCGGTTGTTTAAAAAAATTGGTTGTTTTTATGAAAACCTTAACAAAATTTTGTTAAGTTGTTCCAATCTGTTTTAAATAATTCCAACAGCTTTTGGTTTTTGATTTAACTACTTTGACCATTTGGTTGAGGTATAAAAAAAGTTGTTTTACGTTCCTATGCATTAATTAAGAAAGAGAGATTAATCAAAAACAATTTTCAAGATTTCAAAAGCTTTTGGATCATCTCAAGTGTGGAATAGAATTGGGTCTTGTACTTTTGATGTGAATGAAATAACAAGAATACATGATTCTTTGACATTCTTAGGAGCAACTTGAGTTGGTCACGAAAAGGCATTTTACTTAGAATTGGATCAATGTTCTAACTCAAGAACTCACCAAGACTTTGCACCAAAACAAAGCTCATATGGAAGTCCATATATTGTCAAATGGAATCAAACAACAAGGAATGAAGAACAAGAATTGAAAGCTGGACAGAATTGAAATGTACAGCTACTGCACCGAACAGAAAATGAAAACAAAGCTGGAAAACACCATTTAAACGGTGAAAACGATGAAGAACACTAAAACAAACAAAATTACCGATTGAAATTGAAGAACAAGATGAAGGAAGATGACTTATGTGATTGAAGCAAGGATTGGGAATGGAAACACCACTTGGATGATGAATGTTCCAAGATAAATGCAGATTTGCCGCCACTTGAATGCTCCCAATGCATCACAAGATAAGACAAGGAAAAGGAGAACTAGTCTCACAATCACTCACAAATGGAGCATAGTAACTTTACTCTATTTTTCCAATCTCAATTGTGAAGGACCTAAGCCCTCCTTTTATAGGAGCAAGGGCTGGTCATTTACATAGCTTATTCCCTAAGCTACCCAAAAAACTCCTAAGATCACACCCCCCTTACTAAGCTCACTCCCCAAGCTTCTAGAATTTTCTAAACTAAAGCCTAAAGATGCTTTTATAAAAGAGGTGTCTAATGTTTCCCTCTAAGCACATTTCTAAACACTATTCTATATTATTTATAATTTAAAAGAAACTATAAAGAGAGATATTTAATTGAAGCCCATTCTTGAAAGCTTGTAGACTTCTTTGGCGTTAGGCTTGATCCTCTCTTTATTTTATGTCTTCTTTTAATTTTGAGAAGACTAGAAGGAAGAACTTTAAATGTGAAGGTGAATGACCTCTTCCTTCATTAATAAAAGCCTCCTTTATTTGATTCTCATCAACTTTTGAACATTAAACTTTGATTTACCGAGGTGTATTTTGTTGCTCTTCTTCCTTGAACATTGTATTTTTGTGTGTTCTAGTGTGATGCAGTTTCAGAAGGTGTTTCTGGAAACTGTGTGGTTTGCCAAAAGTGGTGTGTGTTCTTGAGGGGTTCAAGATCATCACTTTTGGTGTGTGTTTTGTAATCTAGGATTGATTACATAGTGAATTATCAGTGGTTAGCTGAGGATTGTATGTAGCTCTTGGTTAAGAGTGAACCAGTATAAACATCTTGTGTAAATTTCTCTTTTCCTATACTCATTAAATTGTTTTAAAATTGTTTTTCAAATATGTTGGTATAAACAACCAGTTGTTTCATGAAAACAACAAATTGATTTTTTGGAATCAAACTTAAAACAGTTTTCTATTTGTCGAACCTAATTTTCAATTGATTAAATCTTCATAGTTTTTCACTCTACCTTCAATCTTTGCAAAAATCTTTCAAAAACAATTCATCCCCTCTTGTTTAAGGCCTCTAATTCTAATAGATTTTTCTTATCATTCACAAGCTTAGAGATACCTCTACTAAGAACTTTCTCTGCAAGATAGAAAAGTAAAGGAGACAAAGGATCACCTTGCCTGACACCTCTACTACAAGGAAAAAAATCCACCAAACTGTCATTTATTCTGATAGAAAGCATAGTTGAACAGAGAATTGTACTAATCCAACCGAAAAATGAGGGATGAAAACCAAAGCGTGTCAAAACTAATAATAAAAACTTCCTACTCAGAGTGTTAAAGACTTTATGAATATCAACTTTGTAAGCCACATTACCTCCTCTAACATTTTTAGAAAACATGTTAATAGCTATAGCTTCAGAAGCATACCAATACAATCTTGAATCTGTCTACCCTGCACAAACCCATATTGATTAGGAGAAATGATTCTAGTAGTCATAAGTGAAAACCTATCCGCAAATGATTCTGCCAGTTCTTGGTCATCCTTTTTTCTGTTGCCTTGGAAATTTATAGATAGCCTTATTAGCGTTCTGTAGTAAGTTATCATGTCATGTATATATATTTTATTGTTATTTTATTAAAAATTAGTTTATTTTATGTGTACAATATATAATTATGCAGTTATTTTAGAGATGCCACTTTTTTCAATTTTCCTTTCTTAAAGATGGAGGTCCTATAACATTTTCTTAGAATGTTATATTTTTTTTTCTTCAAATTTGTATGGACAAATTAAGAAACTCAACATATCACAACATAAAATAAAATTAAAACAATCCTAAAAGCAATTGGTGTTGTATTTTATTCACTAAAAATTCACTAATGAACTATTTTTACATGTTTACTATATGCAACTCTTGTTTACTATTATTATATGTGTTTATTATATGCAACCTTGTTTACTATACATAACCTATGTTTATTATATGCAACTTATGTTTACTATAGGTAATCCCTATTTACTCTATGTAACCTTTGTTTACTATATACACCTTATATAATGCAACCCTTGTTTATTATATGCAACTTGTGTTTGTTGTATGCAACCGATATTTACTATATGCAACTCCATTCTTACTATATGCAACTCATGTTTTCTACATGCAATCATTATTGTCATTTGTGCAAGCACTATCTTTGTGTATAGGTTTGTAAATCAATGATATATAATCAACAACTTTCGATTTATATGTGTATGTTGCATCTACAACACAAACATGTTAATAAGATAATATGGGATGACAATGAAAGACTCATTCGCCCTATATGACATGCTATTTGGGTTCTCAGACATCACAACAGATGGCCAATGGATGAAAAATTGTATTCATCATGCCAAATTTGGGCATTTATTAAACTTTTACACTTATCGAAATTAACCACTTAGTCACAAGTATAGTGGAAAGGTGAAAAACACAAACTCACGCCTTCTATCTCTCATTAGGAGAGGCAACGATTACACTAGAAGATGTGACAATGCAATTGGTCTTCCATATGATAGAGAAGTTGTCACTAGTGTGAATAGTGGTGACCTAGTATACGAACAACTGTTATGTTCAGTGCCATCCACCACGATGGTAAAGGAAAACTCAATCAAATTGTCTTGGATAAACAAATCTTTTTCAGGAAGTTTAGGATGATGCAAATGATATTGTCATAGCACAACATGCACAAGCACATATATTAACACTAATTGGAAGTTTATTAATGTTTGATACATCAACCAACAAAGTCCATCTGGTGTATCTTTTATTATTTATTGACCTAAAATAACATGTCAAATTATAGTTAATGCTTAGCTATTTTGGCATGTTTGTATCATGCCCTAGACCATGAATATATTTTAATCAAGACAATATCGAAGGTTGCATGTTACTTTTACAATATTGGGCTTGAGATTTCAGTACATGCATTTCTCTAGCTATTGAGCCACTAAATGATGAAGATATTGTTGCAGGCCTTACTTTCTCACTTATGAAAAGGTTCAAGAATATATTTTTTCTCAACTAAGCTAAATGCTTAGATATATAGAATATCACCACAACATATTTTCCCAATTTTTGTACCAACAGGTTCCGTCCACTTACATGCACCACTTTTTCATCCTAACAAAATATGTTTTTAGTCCATCAAACATGTTTGGTACTTCTGTAATGACACCACCATTCACATTTCATCCAATATCATCAATGCATTGTTATCGACTTACAATGGCGTCATACGAGTATGATAATCCATTGACAACAATGAATCAGAAAACAATGATGATAGTCCAGTACCATCACCTCCTAATACCAAAGTGAGCCACAACAACAACATCAAAGACAGAAAAGAAAAGGACTATGTGACATATCATCTCATAGATAGTTTGTTTTCATTCATGTAATAATAACAACAATGTTATGGTACATTTACTTTTTCAATGTAATTGATTTTACTTGATCTATTGGTCTTCTCCTTATTTTACTCTATTTACTTACTGTTTTTGGGAATAAAATAAACCACAATATATATACTCATTAATTAGTTCTACTACAAAGTTTATTAAATAATATTTAACATAATTCATTAAAGTATTATAAAATCAAGTGCTAACTAAATTTTCAATACATCAATTCTTTATTTCATATATTATTACACACAAATTTAAATTAATACTAATTAAAATATTACTTACTTCCACTTATCAAATTATATACAACCATTAAATTAACACAAATGTTTAGATGAATGACAACTGAACTTATATAAAGATGATATGACTTTAGTATTAAATCCTAATTACATTCTAATTAAAGTCGTGCATACCATTTACAACTTTAATTACACAACTTTTTGACAAAATCCGTTTCACCATGAGACAACTTTGTTGTGTAACCTAAAAATGTCTTGAAGCAGTTTCAAATGAATTGGTGCCAACAAAACATAATTTACCCAAAGTTATAAAATAAATAATTATGTCCATTCTGGTAATAAACTAACAAAATTGCACTATTTTGTTGAAAAATCCAAAAATATTATAGTTTAAATTGTAGACTTCGTGCTATATTCTTTTGCATATTCAATCGGTTATCCATTTACAACTTTAAATAGTTTTTTATTATTAATGTGGGGGTATTATGTTGTCATGCACACTATTCTTTATTAAAGATTTAACATATCCTTTAAATGAAAATTATTATGTTAATTCTACACTTACATATAGATATACGCAATATATAAAATTTAAATATAATAAATACTCGAAGTTTTACTTAAAAATGACAGGAAAGTTTCATGAGAACGAGTTTGATTTTACTTATTCATGAAGTAAAAAATTATTTATATTTATATTTATATTTGATGAGTATAAAATTTGCATCTCGTGTCCATCAAATAAATAGTATACTTGTATCATGCATGTATTCACTAATATACTTATCAAATAATTTTCTTAAAAATAAAAATCAAAACAATTAAAGCATAATATTATAAAAAATTAATATAGAAAAATTTCTTCAATGTCAAATAAAAATAAACACGTATAATATAAATTTAAAAATAGATCACTATATAACTAAGAATATCTTAATATTTTAAAATAAAAATAGGCATGAAAACGAGAAAGAGACAAATATGTACCTACATTCGATCAATTCATTCAAATATTCTGTGTCAACATCAAAATAAGTTCAAATAACACCCGAAAAGAATACGATTTTATTTATCATCCATAATATTACTTGCTATTTTGATCAAGAAAGAACCGACAAATAAAATAATTTATATTGCGAAAGACTTTGTTATTTCCTTTGATCTTCATGCTCTTCCCATTCCCATCTCCACTTTCTATGAAGAAAGCAAGGCACGTTTGAAATATGAGATTAATGGTTCTTCCCAATCTGTGTAATTGATGTTGGTTTCGTCCTGAGTGTGTGAAAAATATTTAACAGTTACCAATGTTAAAGTCAATCCTCTTAAACAAGTATTGTAGATGAAAATATATATTTGAGGAAAAATGTTTCATTGAAGGTAATAAACTAGATTCTTCATACAAAAGATTAATAATTTCCGAAACCAGTTAATACTTATAAGATATAAAAGAAATTCAAACTATTCATACCCATCGAGCTAATTAAAACTATAAAGATTTGGCATTCATGCATTATTGCACTGGTTTTAGTGTTTTAGATTGTTTGATTAGTTAAAAGAGGGAGCAACCTATTGATTAAAAATTACAGTTTGATAAGCATCAACCCATTATCAGACCAAGAAAAATGCAATATATCAGTAATAATTTGTGTTTGTGCTTTATAAGTTTATCTTGTTGTGGTGTAAAATCATAGAAGATGAAAAATACAAAAGAAATTAGGTGATTTCACCGTCATTTTATTTTGGTTTATAGCTGGAATATGTTAAGGACTATTGTCTTTAACAAGAATTAACTTTGAACTCAAATTTTAATTAAAAATGGGTTCTTAACACTTTATTTATATATTTTATATTTAGAGTTAAATAGATTCCCTTTAAATCATTTAATTATTCATAATATAGAAATTATTTGATTGAATTCTTTTAAATGTGAAATGATTATTAGGTTTTTAAAAAAAATTGTTAATTTTTTTTCTAAAATTCATTGTTATTTTGATAGTGGTTGATGTCTAATATAATTACTTTCAATAGGTTGATGAAGTAAAATCTCAAATTAAATCAATTTCAGATACAAAATGATTTATTTTAATTATTTCTATACTATGATTTCTATCTAAAGTTTGGACTAGAAACGAAAATTAATTCTATCTTATAATTTAACCCATATATTAATTTGGAATCTCCAAAATAATGTCAAAATTACTAAAACTAATTAGTATAACTAAAATTCAATTCAAATTCTTTAAATAAATTTTGAATTCAGTAAAAAAAAATGGAATGGAAGATTTCATCTAAGATAGTTCCTTATCACATATTAATTACCCAACAAAATCAAGAGACCTTATGGACTATAACAAGGTAGTAATCGAAAGAATAATCGGTGGATGTTAGTAGCTTATACAGATATATTATATTTGTATATTCATTTTTTTTCTTTGACTTTCATCCTTATTTTTTTTTCATTACATCATTTATCACACCACTTTATTTTTCTCTCTTCTATTTTATTTTTTATTCTTCTCCCTTCTATTTTATTATTTATTTTTCCAACGAATATAGGAGCAATAGTGTCCCCATAATAAAGGGCACTCCCGAGGAGAAAAATGGAAAACACCATCCTTACTAACAGCAAAGGTATCTAAAAGTTGTTTTTCTATTGTTTGTGTTTTTTCCTATTAACATTAATTTCTTCTCTCCTCTTTCCATGTTTGGTTTTCAGTTAGAGTTTCAACTGTTACTTTAACTTCCTAAACACCCTCTGTCCCACCTCAAGAATCTACGGTATGTATGTCTTCTCTTTTTCTCCATTCTTCACTCTAACTTTCGGTTACGAATCCCTCTACCAAACCTTTTCTCAACCTCTCACCAAACATTGTCATTAAAAATATCACTTGCATTAGAAAAATTGCAAATTAGGATTAAATTTAGGGTAGGGGAATCTCACAGATTAAACCGGTTAAATTTGATAATTTCAGGATTAGACTTAATGTTTTTTATATTCATAACTAATTATATGTTCATATATTATGAGAATGTATTTAAAAAAATATACCTTTTAATGTTTAATAATGCACTATCAACATAGTACTATTCTATCACCAATAATATATCAACTATTCATAAACTTTGAGTCTAAACAATTAATAGAGTTCTTTTTATAGAAAAAAAAAACACTGAACAGTATAAAATCAGTGCATATAGTTATTTTTTTTATCATTTTAATTAAAGTGAAAATTTGAAACAGGATAATAATTAAAAGATAAAAAGAATTAAAAAAAATATGAAAGGGAGTATTATATATTATTGTTATTATACTCAGAATCGTTCTTATTATAAATTTTAGATTATTATTATTGTTATTATTGTGGTGCTCTATATAGTATATATGGTGTTGTTGTTAGAGTTTGACTAATGGATCATTCTATGAATTGTTCATCAAGAGGCATAGTGGCTGGCAGCAAAAAACCAATTGGTTCTGATGGAGAAAGTGGTTGGACGTCTTACTTTGAAGATTTCTCAAAAGGCATAGAACCCAGTTATTGTTCCAGTTTGGATGGCTCCTCTTTGCTCTCAGATGCTGCTTCTTCTGCTGCATGGAAATTTTCTCACCACAATCATCATCTTCTCTCTTCCCCCTCTTTTAAGGGTAGTAATACCACTGCCCCAAATCTACCCAAAAAATTGACCTTCAAGAAAGCAAGAGCCAAACAGATATCAGAAGATGACCCTTTGGAAGACACTGCTAGCTCTCCAGTCAATAGCCCCAAGGTATACTTAAAAACACCATCTTTTTATGATCTGGTTTTTATTTTTCTTTCCCTTTTTCACCAATCATAGCTAAGTCTTTTTCTTTTCTGTTTACTTTGATTAATTACTATCTGTAGGTGAGAGACTTGAATCCAGCTGAAATCAGTTCTAGGAAGGATGATGATCAACTAGAAGGTTCTATGGTAAACCTGGATTAATATATATATATTGCTTTTCATGATCATCTGAAGAGAAGAAATAAATTTGGTCATCGATTTTTGCTGACAGATTGTATGTATGGTTTCATGATCATGATTGCGTAGGGTAAGGAGTTCACATCATCAGAGCATTATTCAGATTTGAAGACAGAAGATAACAAGCATGAACTAAAATTTAATGGAAAGAATGTTGATTGCTCAGACTTGAAGAAAAGGGGGCTATGCTTGGTTCCTTTGTCTTTGCTGGTTAATTATTTGGGGTGACTGATACTTTTGTCTATATACCTTCTCTCTCTATATATCTGTCCCTCCTTGTCTCCTTTTCTTTGTGTTCTTCTATGTGGCTCAGTTGTTGAATTGTATATTAAAGAGCATGATCAGTGACTGTGATTTATAATCTGTATGTCACCATGTGTATATTAATTAATCCTATTGATAGCAGTTTGATAAACTTGTGTTTGTTCATTTGTTCTTGAAGGGAAACTTAATTAACTGCAGTGTTTCAGTTTTCTGATACTTCATGATGATTGATTAATAACTATGTTTGACATAATTAAGATGATGTTCCACAACCATGTGGACGACATTACAATGAAACTTGAATTAACAAAGCAATGGGGATTTTGATAAATTAATAAGATAGGGAGAGAAAAACATGCTGGTTATTGTAATGATTAGAGGTGGAAAAAAAAAACAAAGAATGGGTATATAATTAACAGTTGAATGAATCAGGTGGGTCATATAAGGTGTAAGTTGGTCAATACTTAACTTCAAATTATATGAAGTGTAATAATTACCAAAAATAGTAAGACGGCACTTACAGTGAAATTTGATACTGGCAGTTATAACGTGAGATTTTGATTATTTTCTAATATAATTTTTAGTGGTGTTTTAGATTTAACTTATATAAAATTGACTTATAAAGTAAAAAAGAAACTTATTTATATAATCTTTTCAGTCTAATTGATAAGAGCCTTTTGAATTTTTGTCCTACAAACTACTATTATTATGGATGTTGAGTTAAAACACTAGACAAAATAAGTTGTTTTTCATTTATGTTAAAAATATTTTGCTCAATGATATCAAATTTTTTAAATATTCTTTATAATACTATTGTTACGAAAAAAAATTGCTTAGACTGAATTTGTGTTAATTATCGTTCAAATGAAACTTTGTATGCCGTGACTTATGCACAAACCATGATGTGTGGTTTCAAGAATCAATTGAACTACATTTAGTTTGTAATTATTAGGAAAAAAAATATTCGACTAGAAATATTATGTAGCTTTTGTTTTACTTTTATGGATGATGAATAATTTAATGGTTTTATATATTATCAAATAACTAATTTTTTATATTGTTTTACATGTCACATGCAATTCGACTTTGTAAAGTTATGTTAAGGTTGTGTTAAGTTTAATATTCATTTAATATTATGGTATTACAGTTATTTAAAATTTATATAGTTAAAATTTATTAGATTTATCATATTAGGTTTCACCCATAAATATACATAAATACTGTAGAGGATCTCGATATAAAGGAAGTTTATAGAAAATTTCATATCAACTAAGTCTATTTCTTAATATATATATATATATATATATATATATATATACTTTAATAGATATAAAAAATTCAGATTTTTTTTAGAAGTTGTTACCCTCTTATCACTTGCATGAAAGATTCGAAGGGCATTCACAATAAATTTTTATGGGAGCAAGAAAGGAAAAAGTTAAAGAGGATGAGACAAATATTTTAATAGGCAAAAGAAAAAGAACGTGCAAGTCGTTGGATTCCTGTTGCGTGTCATACCGTACTCAATATAAAGAATAATTTTTATTTTTGGGTGAAACTTTTGCTTATGTCATGGTATATATCATTTCATTTATGTACCAAAGTATATACAATTACATGTTAAGAATAAAATACTTAGCTTATATGTTATTATTAACTTTTGTGTGTGTGTGTGTGATGCATTATTATCTAAAAGGAAGAGAAACTAACAAAAGTAATCACAAATATTGAGAAGGTACGTTATACTGATATCATCAAAATAGAAGGAGGATATAAATTTGCGTGAGTGTAAGTATGTGTTTATAATGATTACAGTTTTTAAATTTTTTTTAATTTAGAAACAATTTTTTACGTACTTGTTTTGTTGCACTATTTAATATTTTTTTACGACATGAATTTTATCAATTTAATTATTTTTCAAAAAAAAAAATCCGTAATTGGATTATATTTATAAATTAAAAACATATATTTATTGGATTTGAGTCCACCTTCACCCAAAACAAAAACTTATTGTTTTTTTATTTTGTTCAAGATGATATTATGGTATTTTTTTAAAAAGGATTCTAATAATGATATTACAGTCAATAATTCATAAATGGTTCCTCTTCATGTCTATACACATCTTTGGAGGGTAGAGTTCAAGGGAATTTTTTTGACGACTCACATTATTATGTAAATTTCATTTATGACTCTACAAGAAGATAGATGGAGTATTTTTTTATAAACTTTATATAATTTGTTTTCTGTGTTTAAAAAGTGGAAAATAGATGTTGAAACTAGGTGTGTTAAAGTCTAGTTGGGTTGAAAAAAAAATATCGTTTTTTAAAAATGGACAAATTTAACTCAATTTACTTAGGGGTTAAACAAGTTTGAGTGGAGTTGAAGGTAGGTAGATTATAATCCATCAACAATAATTTTTTTATATTTTTTCATTATGTTTTTATTATAACTATTTATTACTTTTAATTATTTAATTATGTAGGTTGCTATTTTTGCTTTTTTAAGATTAGTATGTTGGTTAATAATATTTGAATAGGTTTGTTTATTAAATTATATACGTTAACACTTTGACTTTTATTTATCATTTTTTTGAGATTAATGTTACGAAAGTGGACTTTAAGCCTAACTCAACCCCATAAAACCGGTTCAATGGGGTGAGATTTGCACCCACTTATATACAATGAAAAGGCTCTAATCTCTAGTCGATGTGGGATCTCCAACACACCCCCCTCACGCCGAGACTGCCAACTCGTGCGTGGGACTATATATTATGGGTGGTCCGATAGCGGCTCGATAGCGGGTGGCACGATAGGTCCAACAAATACTCGCTAGGATAGGCTCGAAAACATGCTCTGATACCATGTTACGAAAGTGGACTTTAAGCCTAACTCAACCCCATAAAACCGGCTCAATGGGGTGAGGTTTGCACCCACTTATATACAATGAAAAGGCTATAATCTCTAGTCGATGTGAGATCTCCAACAATTAATATTGAGTGAAATAGTTGAACACGTGAGTTAACCATTTTTTTTATCGTACTATATTAAATATACAAAACAAGTTGAAAAGCAAAATGTGCTTCAATGAGCCAACTCATTTAACTCGCCAATCCAATGGTGACTTTTTTCTAGGCATGATAAAGCGGGTCGACCCGCTTCACATAGACCTGTCTCGCGTAATGAACGTGAAGTGGATTCTCTGTCCCACTTCGCATAAGAGTCAACTCGTCTGCGGGTTTGTGGGCCAGCCTGTATTCTGTTTTTTTTAAAGAAATTCAATGAAAATGTTTTTTACTTTTTCTCTTGAAAAATTGTCAAATTAAACCTATATTTGCTACTATCAAACATCAATATTTTTTTCTTCCATTTCAAAGAAAGTCAAACATCAATAATTCAATTAAGATAAAAAAAAAATCAAATATCAATATTCGTCCATTTCAAAAACATTAAACATAAGCATCACTACAATAAACATAGTTAATTCAAAAACATTAATATTCTTCCATTTCAATAACATTTGATGCAGCCTTAGAAAAACTTTCATCCAATTTTTCATAATTATAATCTTTCCCGTCATCTGCATACATTAAAACAATGACAATGAATTAATTAATTTTTCATAAAAATAATACAATAAAAATAAGATCAATTAAAAGAAAACCTAAAGTGTGCAACGTTGGAATGAATGAATATGAATGGAAAAGGAAAGCCTATTTTTTTTTTCAGTCCAACTTGCCACTGCCAAGTCAACACAAAAACTTTTTTTCTTTTTTATGGGTCAGTGGGCCATCCTGCCCTACCCCGTTGTTGGCCCGTGCAAGTTGCGAGTTATGTGGAACGGGTTAAAGCGGGTTGAAAAATGAACTCACCTTACGTTTTTCACCTTACATTTTTTACTAGTGGACCATGGACGGATACTGCTGGTCCGCCCTATTTTATCATTCCTACTTTTTTTTTTCTTAAATAGCACGCTTTTGGAATTAGTTCCCACCATTTGATATTTAATTCTTTGGATAACATTGTTTGATATTTAATTCCTTTACTAACACAATTTTTTTTTCACGGTGATAATTCACTTCCCATGAAATCGAATTCTCACCTTTGTTTTTTATTTCTGAAAAAAAAAATGTTCATAGAATTTGGTTTTTTGAGAGTCAAAATTGAGGGAAAATTTTCGATAATGAACAAAAGCGGAAAAATATCGTTTGGTGGGTCATTGAAATCTAGTTTCAAAAATATATATCTTCGACTTCTAGTTTTCTATAATTGCTTATTACTTATTTAATTTTTGCTATTATTTATTTTTATATATATATTTTTTAAAAATACCAACATTTAATTTCGATACCAATATTATAATTTATTACAATTTTTTCCAACCAATTTGAATTTTATCATAAAACTATATTGACAAATTTATTAGAATCTATTCTTCACAATTCAAATTTTTTATAAAAATGCAAAAATAAAATAATTTTTCATTTTTTTTCCCATAAAACCTATAAAATATTTTATTTCAATTTCTTTGTATTAATATTATCCTTTATAAATTTTAATATTTTTACTTTTTTATTTCAAATTTTATATTTCCTTCTATTATAATTTTATAAATATTTAAATTCAATACAAAATAAAATTTAATAATTTATCCTTACATAATTTAATAATTTTATCTTCTCATTTAAAATTTATTCTCCCCATTTTAATTAAAATTTTCAAAACATTTCTTACTTACAAAAAAGATTTTAAAAAAGATTTTATTTTATATTTCATTTCTTCTTTCCTATTAACTCCCGACAAAAAAAAAATACACTAAAGTCGAAAACTAGAAGTCGAAATTTTATATTTTTTATGACTCATTGAACGAACTTTCTCTGCTCATTTTCATTATCGAAAAAATATACCCCAAAATTCGGCTCCCAGGAACCAAATTTTGGGAACCTTTTTTGGTGGAAATAAGAAACAATGTGAGAATTCGATTTCCCGATAAATGAATTCTTACCAGGAATAAAAATGATGTTATCTAAGGAATTAAATATCAAATAGTGTTATTCAAGGAATTAATTCCCAGAAACATGTCATTTGGGGAAAAAGTCACCCATGGTGGGTTGAGCTAGGTTACAAAATTTTTGGCTTACCAAAAAGTGAGTCGGGTTGAGTTGCCTAGTTTTTAGCTCAACCCATGTAATCCAGGTTGTCTCACTTTAATATTTCTAATTGAAACTTGGACATGTTTAATGGTTCAAAGTCTAAAATCTAATAATGGTGAAAAGTATAACAACAAAGAATTCAAGAAATGTTGTTTAGAAAATGGGATCATAACGATTAAGATAGTACCAAGAACACCATAACATAACAATGTGTAGAAATAATGAACATGATATTCAACAAGAGAGTTATGTCTACGAGAATATTATCAGACCTACCTAAGGTGTTTTGAGCATGCGCAATATATATAATAACTTATCTCATAAATAGAGGACCATCAATTCCTTTGGATTATTAGTTATCTGAAGAAGTATTGTCAAGAAAGGAGGTAAATCTTTCACATCTGATAGTTTTTTGTTGCCTCATATATTCTGATAGACTCTAATAATAGAGATAAACTATACCTAAAGGAAAAACAATGTTATTTCATTAATTATGGATTTGACATGTATGGCTACATGTTTTGGGATGATCAAAACAAGAAAATCATCAATTTTTTTCTTTAAAGGTAGGTCTACAAAATCCATTAATGCAAGTAAACAATCAAAGCGTTTTAAGAAAGTAACATTACAAGAAATTTTAAGAAGTGGTGTAATCAATAGAAGGTAGAATAAAAAGGTAAAGCCTAAGTCAGAACCAGAACCAACATCAAGGAGATTCTATCAATAAGTCATGAGACAATCCATCATTAGTGCAAAGTTTGCATGTCATATTACCAAATTTACATTTGATTAGACTAAGTGGAACTTTTTTATGTTGGACCTTATGGGATTCGATGTAAACTACATAAATTAGGACACAACGCTTCTTCTTCCTTGCATTTTCATCGCGATTTTCTCTTCCCACTTGCAATTTCTTCTTTGACAATAATTTTACTACATCGTTGTAGAGTTTGTATAAGTCATCTTCATGGCCTGAATTGGTAGTTTGTGGTTTGTGGTAATGGACGCTTCTCTTTGATTGCATTGGAGTATTTATGAGTCAAAGTGGGTAATTGAGGTAGTTTGTTCTACACCTCCACTGTATTATTGAAATTGAAATTGTGATTGTTTTGAGGATCTCAATCTCGACAATGCATGAATGTCTCGGTTGAATTTGCGTGTTAGTGTAAATTTTGTTTAGTTTTAAAATGTGTTATTTAGTTCCTTAAATTTGAAATTTGAAATTTGAATATTGAAATTAGATTTTTTGTAGGAATGATAGTGATATACTTTATTTTTGCTATTGTAATTTTATTTAAGTTAAGTATTGTATTCATGAACACAATGAGGGAAGATTAGTTCCTTATTTGATTGGACAATTTTCAAATTTTATTTTTAATAATTTGTTAATACGTACACATTACAAGTTTGACTTTAAATTTGGTGAAATTATTTTGTGTTGTTCTTTAGGTGCATACTTGACAATGAACTTTGTTACCACTTTCATTTTGTGTACTTCAGATATCAATACAAAATTTTATCAAATTTAAGATAATAGATTTTGATTGTACGTGTTAGAAAATTATGAAAAATGTTTTCCCAGATGCATAAGGTCTCACCTTCAATTATACAAGTGACAAATATTTTATGTCACCGATCCATGTAATGAGAAATGGTCAATTGTCCTAGAAGGAAGACATGTAAGGAACTCACGATGACGACTCTCTCGATATGCATGATACATCTTTCTCATAAAAAACACTTCCTGTCGTTATGGACAATGAAGTGGATGTCATGCATGCTATTCGAAGTGATCATGATGAACATATTCCAGAAAACATAGCTTCTTAATAGACATTTATCTATTACTTTTTTTTGCACTTTTATTATTATAATGTTTTTATTTATTTTGTTAAATGAATTATTGATATGTTTTTTTTACAACTTTTAGTAAATACAATAATTATTAATTTAAAAGTTGATGGAAATATTTTATGTCACTAGTTTCTCATTTTAATATAATGTAGGCAAGTTGATTCGTTCAATTGTGGCAATGTATTGAAAGAAAATTATCATTTGATGAGTGTTGTTGACTGTTGGACAAAGGTAACACATTTATTTATTTTTTCTTATTGATAAAAAAAAATAACACATTTCAACATTTGTTAAAATATATTTTACTTTTATGACTATTATATAATAACATGATTCAAATGTTTCATAATAATATCCAACAAATAAGAGAATAATTTATAACCTTCATTCTCCGACACAGATAAAGTAGTTAACTTTATTTTTCTTTTTAACTAATTTTTATGTTAGATTTTATATCTTTTATTGAACTTTTTATCGAAATATTTAACTTATATTATATGTATATGTCGACCAATGGATTTAGTGACGTAAATTTTAATCGTTTTTTCTACTTATCTTATATTCATTCATGTTGATTAGTGTAACGCAAATATGCACTTTTTAACGAAAGATGTAATCTCCGTTGTAAATTTACGTCCCACATTCACGTATTTAGTTTTAAATATATAACATAAAAGACGTATATTTATAGTATTACATATAAAAGACCATAACACTTCCTCTAATAAAAAAAAAACTTTAGAATAATTAATCTATAAATATTACTTTTTACATACAACTCATCTTACTCTTTACTACAATATATATGAGACTTAAACTTAGATTTCAAATCTAACCCATTTATGATTAAAATTTTATTTTAGAATATTAAGTATTATATGTACTATAATTAAGCACACGTGATAATATCGTAAGAGTTAATTAAATTTTGTGTAACTTGGTGTGTAAAATTGTTAAGATAATATTATATAAATTCAATAATTAAATTTATGAAATTATATTATTAGAAAAATCTACTAAATAACGTATAACGTTAGTATCACACTTGTCTGAAAATTAATTAACTTGATTCGTTTTCGCTTTATGATATAATAATCATGTAACTTAACATTTCAATAATTTGTTAATGAATATCGTGGTTAGAATCCACTGACAAATCTTTTAATATACTCCTATCAATTTAATTGATGTCTCATTTCATTGAACATTGGTTTAATTATGCTATAAAATATCTTCAGCCACTCACAGATAATAAACAATATACAATGTTCTCCAATTATGCTAAAATTGTTTAATAAAATGTTGATTCCTTATCCAGTTTATTACCGATAGTTTATTTAAGGAGGAAAAGTCTACAAGTTTCTTTTATATTAAATCTTTGGAATGATAATATATTTTTATTAAAAGGGTTCATATCTGCAAAGCAAATAAAAAAAATTATCAGCAAACAGGAAAACCCCTTCACCTTGCTTTTAACCTTTCCTCAATCAGATCTTCCTTCATTTAAAAAATGATTTTTACCATTCAAATAGATTTCTTCTCCATCTAAATGTCTAATCCAGTCATTCCAACAAACATACCATATTACACACCTCCATTTTTCTCTTTTGCAATGGAATATAACCAACCCCTCATACTTTTTGTTAGAATTTATTCTGGTTGTCCATGTCACACATTAACCCATATTTTGCCTCAAGAAGCAAATAGCAAAACGACTTTTTCAGAAAGTTCAAGGTGTGAATTTCGACTTGGATAAGGAGGACAGGTGGATCTGAAAGGAAGGAGAGGAGCTTCGGTACACGGTTAAATCGGCATATTTCCGTCTAAGGGAGGTTAGAGTAGGGGAGAATGGGATGGTGTTTAAAAAGTTTTGGAAGAGTAAATTTGTACCTACTGATTTGGTTACAGCTTGGAGGGTGTTGGAAAACAAGTTAGCCACTAAGGCTAACCTGGAAAGGCGCGAGATTATTGCTGCAAACTCCATGTGCAGTCTTTACGAGGTCGAGGACACTAGTGCAAAAAGAAGAAAAGGATACGCTTTATTTAGTGCGGCTTTTGCGCTACCCGCTTTCGTAAAAAACGCGGTGGCATTTTTGAAATTATTTTGATTTACGAATGCGGTTACGAATGCGGTTATTTGAATAACCGCATTCGTAAATCAAAATTCTTTGATTTACGAATGCGGTTTTACCTTTAACCGCATTCGTAAATCATTTTTTACCTTAAATTTTGAAGCGCGCCACACACAATTTCAAACTTTATTTCTCGTCTTTGCCTTCGTTTCGCGTTCACACTCTGAGTTATTCTGCTGTATCTGCATTCCATTTGTGCAATGTAAGTTTTTGAACTCTCTTTCTTCCTCTTCATCTTCACAAATATATGCATAAATGTTTTTCGTTTTTCTTATATATGTTTTTTTCCTTGCATTGGTGGTCTCGGAGCACTCTTTCATTGTATTCGTGGTTTCTTGTGGATTTTTTGGTTTGCTCCGTTGCTGCTTCCCTGTCCGCCGTCGCTTCTGCTGCCGCCACCGTTGTTCGCTCCCGTGACTCTTCATCAACGTTGGCTTCACACAAGATTAACGATGTTTTAAAATTTTTAATTTTTTTTAATGATTTGGCATATACAAGTGCGGTTAAAGCAAATAACCGCACTTGTAAATGGTATTTATAAATGCGGCTATATAGCCGCATTTATATTTCTTGATTTACAATTGCGTGTTGATCAAATGCGGTTGTAAAACCGCATTTATAAATTCGAAATAGCCGCATTTGTTTTATGTTTCTGCACTAGTGGGAGGAGACTTGCACCCATTTGTTCTTTGAGTGCAGATTTGCTTGGTTATTGTGGAACCATTGTAGTGCATGGTTGGGCGTGCTGAGCGTGTTTCACAACGTTCCATTGTTGAGTTTTTCCTAGTTTAGGATGAGCAATGCGCCTGCTTCGATGAATGAAGTTTGGGGAGTTGTTTGGATCGCAGTAGTCAATGAGGTTTGGAAGCATAGAAACAAGGTTATTTTTAACGGGGGAGTAGTGGATGTTCTGGAAGCTTTTGATTTGGCTCAATTAAAGGTTTGGTCATGGGTTACATCCAAGTCACAATTTGCGAATTTTTCCTTTTCTAATTGGTGCATTGATCTGTTGGTTTGTATGAAGATGATCTCATGACGTATTCATTTAAGTTGTTTGACTGTTTTCCCTAGATGTCTTCCTCTGGGTTAGATAGGAGAGTTCTGTTTAGACAGACTTTGGAGTAAGTCTTGTGATGAAGATTATGGGTGAGTTCTTGTATAAGGGTTGAATCACCCTAAAGTGATTCATATTTATTTATTGTTTATTGTTGATAAAAAAAACTATCCTTCTAATAATTTCTTTTTTAAATTATCTTAAATGATTGTTTTTTCATACATATTTCTCAAGTTTTTTCACAAAATATAGTTGTTTTTAATCATTACAAGAAAATTTGAACATCATGTCAACCAAAAAATGATAAAAAAAAGATAAATAGTTTTGCTAGCTCATGATTAGTCTTAGTGAAAAATAAAAAATCAACTCTCTATAATAATAGAATAAGGTATGACCTTTGTGTTGACTCTTAATAGTAAACCTTACTAATGTTAGGTAAATTGAGGTTAAAATGGATGTTATATATTAAACACTAATTATGAAAATATAGTTTCGGTTTAACAGATTAAAAATTATAAAATATAATTATTTATTAATAGATAATATTGATTAATTCAATGGTAAATAACATATTTTTAATATTAATTTATTTTGTGTCGGTTTGGTCGACACTAATTATAGTAATTAAAAAATTGTGTAAAATTTCTCCATTTTTAATAAAATAAAATACAAAAAATAGAAAGAAAAAGAGTAGATGATAAAGATGAATGTGGATGAAGGATATGGAGAGATGAGCGTGCATGAAAGATATGAGTGTGGATTAAAGAGATGAATGTGGACAAAGGAGATTTTTTTTTTCGGCAAAAAATTAAAGAAATTAAAATTAAAGGGGACACTTTAGGGGTGTCACAACCCTTATACAAACCCACCAAAAAACTGGGTTAAGAAACATGTAAGAAACCAAACCTATTACAACATCAAGCAAAGTCCCTGTTTAAAACATCTTACAAAGCCTATGCTTCTAAACAAAGCATAAGCATGACAACAACATAACAAGGCACTAAAGCAAGACCCCACATAGACTTTCTCAACCCAGCAGCTTAAAACCCACTCCCACTTGCTAAAAATATGATATCTAATTTGTTATGTGCACGAGCTCTTGCTTGATCCAACAAAACGTGCTCGCTAAAACAGAAGCCTCTCATCAAAGATCTCCTTATATAACCAAAGATCTTATCGTAACACCAACTTCAACAAAATCTTCAATGACATCAATTGGACCAGGCATAAAACAACAACAAAAAATTACCTTGGTTTTTCCTAACTCCAGAAGGACTTCAATATCCTCCTTCCGGCTCTCCAAACCCAAAGTGATTTTGCACGTTTAATTCTTCAAACTCCTTAAATGATAACACCTTTGGACCACCACGTACTCTATAGTGGTTCGAAAGTTCCTGTGCTGATAAGAGCTCAAACCTTTGAAATTGCTTTAAAACATTCTCCCTATGCCATAACCTTCCATCATCCTTCTGAGATCTTTTCTCTCTTCATACTCCTTTAACATAAGTAATTCACCAGCTTTACCTGCATCAAGAAAACAACCTTCCTCACCTCTCAACTAATTCAAAGAGACAATACAAACCCATAACCTTGACCAAGAGTAAATTATGCTATATTTTTTTACAACACCCAACCATACATGCAGTATATTTTGAAGGTTGTAATGACTCTTGTGATATACATACAGTAAAATATGGAAAAATTTGATTACACATTTATGCACTTATCTTGTTACCATGTTAACACAGGTTAAAGGTGATAAAATCCAATTAGAAAAAGAGAATTTAACTTTCCTTTCTTTATGTTTCAACCATACCCATGATTGTACTTGTGTCATACTAAAAATTTCCTTTGCTTGGTTAAAGATAACCCTGTTTCTATGCTTCCATATACTCCATAGTACTGAGACCCAAAGGCTTTTCCATAACTCATTGCCTTATTGATTAAAGCCTATGCAAGAGAATTGTTCAAAATGATAAATCAACTCATTGTGGTTCACCGAACTAATTCCCATCCAACTAAAGCACATATTCCATACCTTAATTGATTCTCTACATGAAAGGAGGATGTGTACAACTGTCTCCTCTTCCCTTCCACATAAAACACATAAAGTATCCCCTAATGACACTCCCCTTTTGTGTAGATTCTGTTTTGTCGCTAATCTATTCGAGAAAGCCCTCCACACATAAAACAGAGCTGAGGGCATAACCTTTAGATTCCAAAGGGAGCCGAACATTGATACCCCCCCCCCCCCCCCCCCCCCCCCCCCCCCCCCCCGATCTGTGGTTTACTAACTTATTAAGAAAATTTTACCGAGAATGTGTATGATGGAGAGTCATTCCATGTCCTTGAATCCTCTTTATCAGGTTGTAGTGACACCTATGATATTATTGACATAAAATCCTCTACCGTAGTTTTTTCCCACTCAAACCATTCTCTTCTCCAACTGAATTTCCACTCTCACCCATCTGCACTCCAACTTCCAAAACTACCGATAGACTTGTCTTTAAGCTCAGAGTTATTGTATATTCTTTCATATCTTACTTTAAGTTGACCATTGGCTAGCCATTCATCTTCCCAAAATTTGACCTTCTCCCCTGATCCTACTTTCCAAACCATATTTAGATTGAACCAATTGTCACCTTGGTCTGAAAGACTAACTTTGAATAAATCATTCCACCATCTAGATGTATACTTGTTTTGTTTTGGTGTATATGAGTTCGACAACCACCTCGAGCCATACTTAGATTCTAAGACCTCCTTCCAAAGTCCGTACTCTGTGGAACCCATTCTCCATAACCATTTTTCCAGAGTGCCTTATTGAACTAATCAATGCGCCTAATACCTAAACCTCCCTCCTATTTCGCTTTACAAATATTCTCCCAGCTAGTCTAAGCGATTTTCCTCTCTTCCGTTCCTCACCCCCACAAAAACTTTCTCTATAACTTTGTAATCTCCTTGCACACTCCAATTGGTGCTTTAAAAAAGGATAGAAAGAATAGTGGTATGACATTGATAACAAATTTTATAAGGCAAACTCTTTCCGCGAATGACAGGTTCCTCCCCTTCCACCGAAAGTTTCTTTCTTATCTTTGATAACACAGGCTCCCAAAAAGAACACCTAGATGGGTTACCACCTATAGGTAAGCCCAAGTATGTGAAGGGTATATCCATTAGGTTGCAATGGAGTATTTCCGAATACATTTTCACCTCATACCTATCTACTCCAATTGCGCCTATCTTGCTCTTAAAGAAGTTTACTCTGAGGCCCGAGCTTAATTCAAAACATCTTAATATAGCCTTTATGGACATGATATTTTGCACGTTTGATTCACATACAAAAAGGGTATCATCAGCAAATTGGAGTAAATTCACCTCCACCTTTTTATCCCATACTTTAATACCCGAGAGCAAGTTTTTTCTTGTTGCTTGTTTTACTAGCCCAGCTAATCCTTGTGCGACAATCAGAAACAAAAACGGTGCCATCGGATCCCCCTGTCTAAGGCCTCTAGTCGGTTTGAATTTTTTTGTCGGACTACCATTTACCAAAACCGAAACAGTAGTTGATTCAAGGCATGCTCTAATCCATAATCCATTTTCTGCAAAAACCAAATCTTCCCATCATGTAAAATAAGAACTCCCAACTTACCAAGTCGTACACCTTCTCAAAATCAAGTTTCACAATCACCCCGCTTTTCCTCATTCTTTTCAAATCGTCCAAAACCTCATTCACTACGAGGACACTGTCTAATAATCCTCTATCGGACAAAAAAGCTGATTGTGTTCTATCTATCACCTTCTCTATAACTTTTTTTAATCCTATTAGATAGCACTTTCGTCAGAATCTTGTACAGACATCCAACGAGTGAGATAGGTCTATGCTTTTCAAGGGATTGAGGATTCTTAGACTTTGGGATCAACCTTAAGAATGAAGCGTTACAGCCCTTCGGAATCTTCCCCTCTCTGTGAAAGAATTTTACTGCTCCCAACACGTCCTTCTCTAATAAACTCCAGTTGTTTTTAATGAAATTGAAAGTTACTCCATCTAGGCCAGGACTTTTATGACTATCGCAATTCCAAATGGCTTCCTTTATTTCTTTTTCATCAAACGGATCAGTCAAGAATCTGTTACCAACTTCAGATATCTCCTTGAATACCACATTATCCAACCTAACTTCAATAGCCAACATCTTGTTTTTGTAGAACTCTTTAACCATCTCCTTTACCGTATTTGGTTCTTCCACCCAGTTACCAGAGTGCTGAAAATGTACTCCTTTTATCTCATTCCTCATCCTTCTCCATTTAATAGAAGCATGAAAGAATTTTGAATTGGAATCCCCCTGCTTAATCCATAATGCTCTTGACTTTTGTTGTAATAAAGATTCGTTCCTCTCATTTATATCCTGTAACTGGCTCAAAAGTTCTCTTCTTTCCATGATCTTGTTTTCATCCAAACCATCTACATCATCTCTCATATCCAACTCTTGTATTTTCCTCAAGATATCAAGTTGATCTTATCAATATGCCCAAAAACATTTTTATTCCATCCTTTCAGGTCACTCTTTAACATTTTCAATTTCTCTTTTAGCACTAAAATTTTGTTGCCCTGAACCAAGTAACTTTCCCACTTGCTTTTAACAAAATTTTCAAACTCCTTATCTTCCTTCCAAATGTCAAGAATCTTGAAAGGTTTTGGACCTCAATCTGCCTCATTTGATTTTAGCACTAATGCACAGTGGTCAGATATTTGTCTATCGATAACATATTGCTTACTTCCTGACCAATGTTGTAACCATTCAAAAGTGATTAAAAACCTGTCAAACCTGCTCTTTGCTTTGCCATTAGGTCTATACCAGGTATATTTTCTTCCAATACAGGGTATACCCACCATCTCCATATTATCAATGAAGTTATTAAAACCTTGCAATTATCTCTTATTACCATTGGATCTATTTATCCCCTTGTGTTCCTTTTCGTTTCTTATGGAATTAAAGTCCCTCAATAAGCACCAAGAGTTACAAGGTTCCTTTTGTCTAATCTCAAATAAATCTGCCCACATTTGCATTTTCACGTGCATAATGCAAGAAGAATACACATTTACAATAACAACAGGAATATTTTTCTCCTTAAAGAACCCAGAAAACACTATGAACCATCTATTGATTATGAGATTAGAACACTAGAAAAACTTTTTGTGCCAAGTCATAAGAATACCCCCTGCCCCATTAGATGGTTCACTATAAAAATAATCGATGTCATTGTCTCCCCATAACTGACAACAATTATTTAAACTGAAATTTGTCATTCTTCTCGCAAGCACAACATTCTGACCCCTTCCTTTCTAATCGTATCCTTAATATACCTCTACTTCACAGGACTCCCAAACCCTCTCATATTTAATGTAAGAATTCTTATTGATAACTCAGATCCTCCCCCGCTTCCCTTTGGAATTTCAAAATCCTATCCCTTTTTTCTAGTTCTTCTAGGCCTACCAAAACATTTCCTTCTTTCCCGCATGAAGGCCCTAACTTTTTACCCAATTCCCATAATCTAATCGTTTCTAAACTTCCATGTTTTAACCAGAATAAATGATTATAGTTATTTATGGCCATGTCAGAAACATAATTACTAATTTGAGATAAAACTGACCTTAGATTCTTGCGTTCTTCCCGCTTACTGTTTTTGCTTGATTCGCCCATCCAAAAGACTCTTCTTTCCGTTGTAGCAAATGAATTAATGGTGATCGATTCATTGACTTGCTTTGTTTGGTTGTCCATTCCATCCACAAGCGATTGAGACCCCTTTTCTCTTTGCTCGTCGAATGGTAAATATTTGTCTTTTATTCTGCACAATCTCGAACCAGATTGAATTTGGCTCTGCGTGTAGTTGTGCTTTGCTACGTCAAAAGCTTGTTGTATTGGTGATTGGTAGGCCTCACCCGTTTGTGACGAGCGTAGTGAGTCTTCCACCCTCGAGATTGACATCATTGATTCGTGCTCCCCCCCCTTATCCTCTTCCTCCGACGTCGATTCTTGATATGTGGGAAATTTTGCCCCTTGCACTGCCAATTTCGATGTCCACGGTGGTTTTCTCCTTCTCTCCTCCGAAACCTCGAATGAGTTAATGGGAATTGCGGTGACTGCGTCATTGCTGGATTTCTCAAGGTGTGCAGTGGCTTTTTCTTTTCTAGATTGTCCTACCCGTTCTGCTTCGTCTAGATCGTATAATTTTTCTGAGTTAAACGCGCTTCCGAGCGGCCCATTCCAAAAAGTCTCCACCTTACAAACATCTAGGCCAGGTTTCGAAAAATCCTCATTGTGATTTTTACCTCTACACCTCACTTCCTCCGCCACATAGGTTGCTTTATTCTCCACTCATTGGGCCGTTTCTGAAGGCCCAAACTGTTTTTCCACGTCAGCCCTGCTTAGAGTTGTTGGGGTTTCAGACCCTAGGTTTTCCTTTCCTATGAATCTACTTAAATTAGGTGCAAAGAAAAGTCTTATGGGTCTAACCAAAAAAGACTCACAACATCGTAACAGTGCATTAGGTTCAGATCTTCGGCAACCTTCTACCGACGGTGATGGTGCAATATCCATTTCCGTCGTCGGTTTCTCCTCTGCGACCTTTCTTACCTCTTCGAAATCCCTGCTCCCCGATCGCACTGATGTGTTAGACGCAATTGAATCAGCCTCTGTTTCTATACCTTTAGATTCTTCGCTCCATTGGCATTGACAAAGTTTATAATCTGGAACTGTGCATTCTTCCTCCACCGATACTTGATACAAAACTTCGTTGATTTTCATGTAACTGGTTATCTTCGCCTCACATCCCACTAACACCCTAATTTTAAACCTTGCGTACTCAAGCTCTTCCAATGCCAAAGTTGCTTCATCAACCTCAATAAGGGTTCCTAGTAACATTGCAATGTGTTTGAAACAATCTATATTCCATAACTTCAATGGTAGGCCCCTGCATCTCACCCATACCAGTTTGTCTACCGCTACAAATTGCTCTTCCCATGGAATGATTGTGTCAAACATTTCTTCAAACCATTCTTATTCTCCTCTATGGCTTCTTTGATCTTTGTTTCATTTTCCCCCTTCAATAACAAATGGAATCCCCCTAGAAATTTAACCTTTATATTGTTGAGGCCACCCGAAATAAAGCTTTTGTTCAAGCATGGTACTTTGCCTAAACCCCAATATAACACTTTTTTAACCATTCTTTGGGAGTTTCTTCTGCTCTAAAGTGAATAGCATGCAAACTTTCCCTGTTGTGTGATTGTGATTGTGTTGTGTTTCTGTTACCATACTTTACAGTGTTTACGTACGTGTTTATTCCTTTTTCCCTCCACACTTTTTTAACCTCTTTCTCTGACTCTATTGCCTTCTCTTTCAGCTTGACATTCCACTCCTTTCTTGTTTCTGCTGCCCTGTTGTATTTCGGTCTATTAGCATTCAGTTTCCAGCTCTCAATGCATATTGTGTTCAGATGATTTTCCAACTCCCTAACATTTTGTACTCCCTGAAATCTAACAAATTTAAACCTTTGCTTCTTAATGTTTAATCTATTAGATGTGAAAACATCACTCACCCTTCCCCATCTTCGAAATTTTTTCCACAAATTTGATTCTTTGAGATCAAAGGGGAAGTTAGAGAAGAAGAAAGGTGTCCCTCCTTTGTTCATTTCAGAGCTTTCTCTTGCTTTTTTATTCAAGCACAGTGGCTCGTGGACAAAGGAGATGAGTGTGAATAAAAGAGATAGATAGAAGGGTGTGGGTGAAAGAGATAAATGTGGATTGATAAAAAAGATAAGTGGGAAGAGATTTATATAAAAAGTGAAAGGAAAAATTGTGAATGAGGATATTTTTCATCTTTAAATTTAAGTCTTTTATTAAAAATAAATTTGTGATTCTCATTCATTATCACAAAGGACACAAAATCATAACATATAAGTTAATGTCAGCTAATAAGACAAATAAAATTATTATCACCTAAGTAAAAATAAATACTAAAAATACATAAGATTAAAAATATTTTTAATTATTAAAAAAAATTAAAATAATTAGCGTCACTTAGAGATGTGGTTAAGTAGACTAATATGTTTAATATTTAACAAACTTTATTAGCCTCGACTTAACCAACGGTAATTTGAAACCAACACAAATATTTATTTATTAAAAAAATTTAAAATAGTTAGCATAAACTTCAATCTGACTAACCCTATTCTATCCATAGTTAAATTATTAATTTCCTACTTTTTTAAAAATAAAATAATTAACTTGTTTACGTTATGTTAAAGTTAATAATAACGTTTCAACTTCAACAACACTAATATTTAAAAAATAATTTAATATTTTATTATACTAATTTCCTCCTCCTTACTAAATTTATCAAATCTCCATACTTTGAGTATATTATCTTAGATCATAAATTATTTTCTTGACATTGTGAGTTCCATCTTCATTTCTCAAATAGTGTTTCATTGAAAGATGCAGTATATTTAATTCGTGGGACCTCATGATATTTTAGATAACAGATTTTATCCCAACATATCTAGTGTCCTTCCATACTCTCCTCTCAATAGGAAAATACTTTGTGAATGTGTTAGCTTCTATACTACAATCTTCAAAATTTTAAAGATTCTAAAATTGAGTTCACCAAGCATAACCTCTTTACATAAGATAAAATTTATATTTTTGAGAGTCCAATTTCGTAATGAATTCTTTTATGATTGGTTTCCACGTTTCCTTTTTTTATCGAATTACCTCTTACAAGTATTTCTCAGTAGTTGAAAAAAAAAAGTTTAGCAATTCATCATCAGATTATAAATTTCTCCCTTCCCTCAAATTCATCAAATTTAATACTTAAGTAATTCAGCTTTTAAACTTTACTTAAAGAATAATTCAAAACTTCTTAGTATATCCCTAATAACCTTTGCCTTTTTCATCATAACTTTTCCAAAAATATATAATATCATTAGCAAATTGGAGAATATGATATTCGAATTTATTTTTTCTCAATCTAAGTATAGATTTTAAAGTTAGGATATCTTACTGAACTAGTAAGTCAAAAGGTAGAAAAAGCAAAAAGACCGTCAGCAAAAGTCTTAAGCGAAAAATTAAGTACATGTGTTTTCATAAGAGAATGACACGTAGATATAATATGTAAATTAATAAAATATTAAAGACAAAATTACAAGATAAAAGTTTAATTAAGAAAAGTTAAATAAAATGATTTAATTTGAAGTAATAGGTCAAAATAAACCCATTAGTGAATAGTATAAATAGTAACACATTTAATTCAGTAATTAGATTTTAATGAATCATTAATGAACAATATTGACTTAAGTTTCGAAGAATTTTTATAGATACCACACCTGATACTTGTCATACCGAGAGATGATCCGAATATTGAGAAGTGGAACTTATGGAGGTTAGGAGGACGGATAAGAGTGAAATGTAGACAAAGTAAAAGTAAAAGTAAAGAAGGATAGAAGTGAAACATTGAAGAAGTGATTGAAGATAACAAGTTGTGGAATTAGAGCTTAAGATGCTCTCCCTCATAAATTGTGCAAGTACACTTAGAATTTCGTCTTTTCCCTCTTTATTTTTTCTGCTTAAAAAAACACTTATTTTATATACTACATTATAAAATTAGTGTATCTGTCGGTCCGTACAATCGATTCGACGTTCCGCGCTCGGTCCAGACCGATCGAGACCATCACACCCAAGTAGAAGACTGGTGAATTAATCAAAGGTTAAGCATTAAATAGTGCATTCTTAATTACATATTAGATCCTTCATCAGGCCCAATAATGAAGGTTCCACAATAATTATATAAATAAGCACAAATCTCAAAGGATCAGGTACGTCATCATGTAGTACTAAACACTAAGTGTTGAAGTTTGACTTGAGCGTCAGAGTGCCTTTTGTAGATACCATTCGAACCCGGAGTTCACAAAAACAAGGAGTGAGAGTTACAAGAATTCGTTCGAGAGGAAAGAGTGAAGTGTAGGCCGACCGACTAAAAAAGGATCAATAGTTCTCTTGGTTCCAATTCCGTTCGAGAACGGTTAGGATATGTTAGAATATGTCTAATGTTTTTTTGCAAGTATATAATAACTTAGTAGATTTAGTTTCATTTATAATATTTATAATTTAATTTTGATTATATGATTTTTCGTTTTTGAAAAGTCTTTGTGACTTTAGAGAAACATTCAAGATAGGTCTACTTTCAAAGATCGCAAGTTTACACCCAAATTCATGAACATATTTCAGTCAAGATACACTACGATGTTCATGAATCAATGA
Organism: Phaseolus vulgaris; assembly: GCF_051622355.1. Taxonomy (NCBI): domain Eukaryota; kingdom Viridiplantae; phylum Streptophyta; class Magnoliopsida; order Fabales; family Fabaceae; genus Phaseolus; species Phaseolus vulgaris. Next base: position 12,087,620 of record NC_143508.1, read on the forward strand.
CTGGTATTGTTGTTCATATATAGTAAATTCCGAATGAATTTGAACTAGGGAATTTAATTTGATAGATTTTAAAGATAAGTTGAGTTTTGTAGTTCATACTCTTAATTCGATCAAAAAGTCTACAAATTTTAAAAAGTGCAATTTTAAATAATTATATATTAATTATATTTTTTATTTAGTGCATAGAATTATATTATATTATATTATGATATGATATTATATTTATCTTGAAATAAATTTTAATTTTAGATACATAATTTTATAAGTTTACAATTAATTAATTATTTATGTCAATAGATATATTATGTCCATAAATCAAGTTGAATTGTTGAATTTGGGTTTGAGTTCATGAATTTATAAAAGAAATTATTAGGTAGAGATAAAAGTAATTTTTTTTTTCAAAAACAAAATAAACAAATAAATAAGAAGTATTTGAAGGATACCTCAATCCGTATTAAATAGACCTACCTTACACTGATCATACTGACATTCATGTTCAAGAAATAAACCTATATTTTTTTTTATCAACAATAAACTATCTTGTAAATATGATATTGCTGATATTTTGTTGAAAAGAAAAATCATATAAAAGAATTTAAGTGAACCCTCAAAATATTGTAAGTCTTATTAGACTCAATCTAAGAAAATCACAAACATATTTGATTGGAGATACGCAAAGAAATAATGTTCATAATCCAATTGAACAAATGGGACATCTCTAAAAACGCGGGTCAAATTTAAGAGTCTCTTTCCTTCATAGATGTTCTATCGTCTTTGAAAGTCTTGTGTTCAATTATATCATATTTAAAATTCTCTACAAAGTATGATGTTAGCAATGAAAACAAGAATCCCTAAGTCATCTTAGCTCTTGATCCTAGAGATGACAATGATATGTTAAGGAGCGTATCTGTCATTGTAAATAGGTATAAACACCAAATTCATATTTTATACCTATCCCTCCCACACATTAATTCACAATTTTATGATTCAATTATGTTTAAACTAGAGTTAAATTCATAACAATATATATTTTTAATATTATACAGTACAATAAATTAAAAAAACAAACATTAGAATTTTATAAATAAATTATTAGTATTAATAATGTTTACAATTTTTTTTTCATGAAATCGAAACACGGGATCCTGAATTACGCATGGAACTTTCAACAACTACACTGACCAAAATTTTGATGTGATCTTATTATTATTATTATTATTATTATTATTATTATTATTATTATTATTAATATTATTATTATAACATTAATAATATTAATAATAAAAATATTATTAATAATATTATTAGTATAAATAATAATATTAATATTATTATTATTACTGTTAATATTAATAATAATAATAATATTATTATTATTATTATTAATGTTATTTCTATTATTATTTTTAATATTATTACTAATGTTATTATTATTGCTAATATCAATTTTAATTTAAAAAAAAATCAAATTCTATAATCTTATGTAAAGTTACTAGGTAACATATTATTTTACTTATTTATGAATCTAAATACATTACATACGGTAAAATCTTTAGGCAATTTTTCAAATCCTAAGGTGTCAAAATTACGTAGGGATTGTTGCCACTAAACTACTGTACTGTTATATATCAAAAAATTCGTAAATAACACGATTTTACGTATAGGTATATAATAATTTTTAGGTTCGTATGTGAGTCCTTATTTTCGTACATATCTAAATTCGTAAATAATTCTTAGTAGGTAATTTAAAAGTTTATTGTAGTTAGAAGTTACTAGCATAGTAAAGTCTACTCAAGTTGGACACAAAAATAAATGTCAAATTTGTGTCCACAATTAAGGATGAACAAAAAATCTGGTTTGGTTAATCTGATCCAATTTTAAACTACTTTGATTTATTTATAAATCTGTTTGTTTAAATTTGGATTTTATTCTGATCCACATTTTGTAATTTTTCCAAATCAGATATCCATTTTATTTATACAGATTTTAAATTTTTTTAATCCAAATCACATTCCACTCCGCTCTGCATCTGAAAATTGCGAACCACTCTTTCTCTGCACCTCCAGCAAAACGAACAAAGCACACCACCGCCTCCGACTCCCTCTCCACTGCCTCCGCCTCCGCCTCTGACTCCCTCTCCACCGCCTCCGACTCCTTCTCCACCGTCTCCGACTCTCTCTCCACTGCCTTCAGCATTCTCTCCACCGCCTACGACTCTCTCTTCACCGCCTTGGCAAATCAATTTCGTTGCATTGAAGCATTCTGTCTCTGCAGCAAAAGCAACTTGTAGGTATGTCTCGTTTTCATCCATAAGCACTTTTGTTTGAATGGTAGTTCTTGATGCATCTTGATATTTTTTTCAACTCACTATTAATTGTTAGCCATGAGTCATCTTATCAGTTCCAAATATGTTTGTCATAGTTTATCCAAATCAATGTTTTGGTATGATTAACTCCCATTTTCTAGGGTTCATACATTGCAATTAATAGTGCAGTTTTATATTTAAATAACTATAAATTTTCTCAATCAGCACTAAACAATGATAATTAAGAATCTCTTACATTTTTCTTGAACAAATCCACTTTTGGGGTCTAATCATTTTGGCACTACTTCATGAGATTTTGATTCATTTTACCATATTTAGGGTGCATGGACCTAGTCTTCACTTAGCTTTCCTTTTGTTTAAACAAGTACCATAATGCATATATGACTCCATTAATATGTAGTATATTCCTGCACATTCTACAGAGTACTTGAAAAAACAGGGTTGTAAGCAGTTTGCAGGTTTGTTTGAGTTGAGAGACTCCCTTGTAGAGAAAATAAACCATAGCAAATCAAAATAAACTTGCGTGTGTGAGTAGACTAAGAACAAGCCTTAATGTTCGTTTTTGTGTGTGTTTTGAGACTAAAATAATGACATCAATAACTGTTGTTTTAAGTAAAATAATTTTACCCTAATGAGCTCTTCAAGTCATTACTGAACTCATTTAGTTTTTTCTGGTGATGTTTTTCTGTAGCCATTGCCATAGATTTTATTGTACAGTAGTGATATCATTCTTATTTTATGTACTTGTATGTACATGTATGAATGACTTTGTAGTCTTTACTTCATATATTCTTACTTTTTTTTATTGTAGAGGACACCCCTTAAGCCATATTGCAAAGGATATAATAATAGGTTGTATCTTTTACTTTTATTCAATGTCATCAATGCACGAAGAAGATGATTATTCAGTCTCAAAACCAATTGAGCATATGGTTTCTACTCCACTAACTGTCTCTGACTCTACAAATGCGAGACCTCCTTGTCATGAGGGGAAAAAATGTATTATCACGACTAACAATCACCTTCTTTGTCATTGGATTGTACAGTTTGTATCCCCCATGCTTATATCAAATGAAAATGGTCTTCACTGCCTTATCATCCAACTTCGATCTTGCTGCCTTGGAGACATGAGCATAAGTAATTGACCCAAATACCTTCAAGTGTTGCACATTGGGTTTGAATCCGCTCCATGCCTTAATCGGAGTTGTGTTAGGAACACTCCGAGTGGGTGATTTGTTTATCAAATATACCACACATGTTACGGCCTCAGCCCAAAAATAATTTGGCATACCTTTCGCTTTAAGCATGCTCCTCGCCATGTCCATGATTGTTTTGTTCTTTCTCTCGAAAACTCCGTTGTGTTGAGGTGTGTAGGAACACTCCTTAAGTACATTTTAGTCATATTTATTTCTCAAGTAGTGTCACAAACCTAAGTTAAATAATATATTTTTCTTTATGTAGGTTTAACCAACACTACCTTGTAAATTTGTGTTCCATTGGAGGTCGTCTCTAATGCATAGCCACCAAAAGATTAACTTTCTATTGGGACGTTAAGCCCACACTAACCCCATGCAACGTCTCTATTTTGCTCTTTGTGTCACTATTTTGGGAACTCTACCATCATTATTTCTTGTAGTGCAATAAAAAAATTCAAAATGTGGTAACTTGGAGATCTTGGAACTAATATATTTCAAGATGAAGGAAATTGAGTTCAAGATATTCAAAACATTATATGTTATGTTTGTTGGAATTTGAGATTTGATTTCTAATGTAAAACATTTCAATCTTTGATTTACAAATTCTGGTAAAGAATTAAAAATTCTAAAAAGAGATTATTGGAGTAGAAAAAAAGACAAAAGATAGAAATCAGAATAAATGTATAATTACATTAACACTATTTTATGTTGATGTGTTATATTGCTATATGTTATATTAATTAACATGAAAAAAAACTAATGAAAGAATAAGAAAGGAAACACAAATAGAAAATATGTAATTTTATGATAACATATTAAAAGAATAATTGATTGAGTTATATTAGTTATTTTGGTTTTCTCCTATATATTTGTTATTATATCTTGTAATGGTGGTTTTTTCTGATACAATTTTCAATAATAGAAACTCATTTAATTTTTTTTTCTTTCATCTTTCCTACATTGTTTCAGAGCTACCATGACTTCCATCCATTATTTTTTTCTTACTCATAACTTTCAAAATTCTAATCCAAATGAGATTCTCTTCTACTAAGAGTGATCATTCTTTATTTACACGTTTTCAGAATTTATCCACTATTTTCATTTTAATATATGTAGATGATATTATTATCACTGGCTCTTCTACATGTGAAATCGCTTCTCTAATTTTTTCACTCCATAATGTGTTTGCTTTAAAAGATCTTGGTCCTTACATTATTTTCTTGGCACATAAACTATATGGATATCATCTGATCTCTATCTCTCTTAAAGAAAGTATATTAAAGAAATTTTGCAATGTCAAATATTCATGAAGCTAAATCTCAACTCCCTCCTATGATCACATCTCTTCGTCTAACACAA